>NC_057806.1:64540988-64825193 GCF_018294505.1 Triticum aestivum
GCACTGCATTGGTTTTTCCTTGAAGAGGAAAGGGTGATGCAGCACAGTAGCGTAAGTATTTCCCTCAGTTTTTGAGAACCAAGGTATCAATCCAGTAGGAGGCTACGCGCGAGTCCCTCGCACCTGCACAATACAAAACAATCCTCGCAACCAACGCGATAAGGGGTTGTCAATCCCTTCACGGTCACTTACGAGAGTGAGATCTGATAGATATGATTGGATAATATTTTTGGTATTTTTGTGATAAAGATGCAAAGTAAAATAAAAGCAAAGTAAAAAAGCAAAGGAATTAACGAAGTGTTAGAAGATTAATATGATGAAGATAGACCCGGGGGCCATAGGTTTCACTAGTGGCTTCTCTCAAGAGCATAAGTATTTTACGGTGGGTGAACGAATTACTGTTGAGCAATTGACACAATTGAGCATAGTTATGAGAATATCAAGGTATGATCATGTCTATAGGCATCACGATCGAGACAAGTAGACCGACTCCTGCCTGCATCTACTACTATTACTCCACTCATCGACCGCTATCCAGCATGCATCTAGAGTATTAGGTTCATGAAAACAGAGTAACGCCTTAAGCAAGATGACATGATGGAGAGGGATAAACTCATGCAATATGATAAAAAAACCACCTTGTTATCCTCGATGGAAAAAATACAATACGTGCCTTGCTGCCCCTACTGTCACTAGGAAAGGACACTGCAAGATTGAACCCAAAGCTAAGCACTTCTCCCATTGCAAGAAAGATCAATCTAGTAGGCCAAACCAAACTGATAATTCGAAGAGACTTGCAAAGATAACCAGTCATACATAAAAGAATTCAGAGAAGATTCAAATAATGTTCATAGATAATCTTGATCATAAACCCACAATTCATCGGTCTCAACAAACACATCGCAAAAAGAAGATTACATCGAATAGATCTCCACGAGAGAGGGGGAGAACATTGTATTGAGATCCAAAAAGAGAGAAGAAGCCATCTTGCTACTAACTATGGACCCGAAGGTCTGAAGTAAACTACTCACACTTCATCGAAGAGGCTATGGTGTTGATGTAGAAGCCCTCCGTGATGGATGCCCCCTCCGGCGAAGCTCCGGAACAGGCGCCAAGATGGGATCTCGTGGGTACAGAAGGTTGCGGTGGTGGAATTAGGTTTTTGGCTCCGTATCTGATCGTTTGGCGGTATGTAGGTATATATAGGAGGAAGGAGTACGTCGGTGGAGCAACAGGGGGCCCACGAGGATGAAGGGCACCCCCCTACCTCGTGGATTCCTCTTTTGTTTCTTGACGTAGGGTCCAAGTCTCCCGGATCATAATCTTCACAAAAATCACGTTCCTGATGGTTTCATTCCGTTTGGACTGCGTTTGATATTCCTTTACTGCGAAACTCTGTAATAGGCAAAAAAACAGCAATTCTGGGCTGGGCCTCCGGTTAATAGGTTAGTCCCAAAAATAATATAAAAGTGGATAATAAAGCCCAATAATGTCCAGAACCGTAGATAATATAGCATGGAGTAATCAAAAATTATAGATACGTTGGAGACGTATCATTGCGCCACCTCCGGGCAGCGTAACGACCTCCAAGACGCCCACACCGGTGACCACCGTGCACTCTTCCCATGGTGTGCGCACCGAGCAGCGTCACCACGTTGGTGACCCTGGGCACCGCCATGGTAAGAGCCCTGTGACTCATCCGCAAGATGAAGGGGTTCAGCACGCTCGCCGAAGCACTGGCGAAAATGGCACACAGCCGCTGGGTTGTAATGGAGCTCCTTCTAACATAGTTAGAAGTCGAAGCGCACCGTGATCCATGCAGCTGTCGCCGCCGCCCATGCCAGCGGAAGCTTTGGCGCACGCGCAGCTGCTCCTCGACTTCCCTCCTACTGTGGAGAAGCTCAACGAGTGGAGGGCCACCATCCGGAGCCTCGTCGCCATCGCAAACAAAGACGATCCGTGATTGGCGGGGCCCTCGGGTCGGCGCTCCACCAAACCACAACATGCTGGTGCTAGGAGGACCGGGGGAGCTGCGGCCATGGTGCACTCTCCTCCTCCTCGCCAGCCATCGTGGGCGTCGGCCACTACTAGGAAAAGGGCTATAGATAATGTGGACACTAATGGCGCACTAGACATGTGGTGCGCCACTCCTACATAGCAGTGGCCCACCATGTGTTGGTGCGCCATTAGTGTGAAAGACACTAATGGCGCACCACACCCATGGTGCGCCACTACGAACATATTTTTTTCCCAAAAATACTAATGGCGCACCAGGGTACGGTGCGCCATTACTAGTATTAACTAGTAATGGCGCACCACTCACCCCGTGCGCCACTACTATCATTTTTTTTGGAAAACTACTAATGGCGCACCACCAGCTAGTGCGCCATTAGTAACCTGGGACTAGCTAGATATTTTGGACAGCCACCTACACACTCACTTTCCCCACTTCATTCTCTCCACCTCCTCCTCCAAGCTTGTCTCGGCTGCCTCCTCCTCCTCACCTCTTTTGCACCATAGATTCATCCAAATTAAGTGGTTAAATTACCTTTTTTGATAGGTAAGTAAGTAAGGGGAAAGCTTTCTTTATGTTGTAGATCTACTTTTTTCTCCCTCCAACAATGTGCACATGCACTTTTTATGGCCTAGCTAGATCTCTGTATGTTTGTGGTGTTGCATATGTTTGTGGTGTTGCATATATGTTTGTGTTTGCAGGTACCGGTATTTGAAATGCGATAGTTTCCAATATTTTGCCGGAATGTTGATTCATTTCCGCGTCGGTGAGAATTTGGCACTATGCATTCTTTTTGGTCCTATTTTTAGGCAAAGTCATGCCAAATTTTTTCTTGGTTCTAAAATATTTTTTTGCTCTACCCCGCAGGGGACCATGGTCCGCACGATGACCGAAGGCATAGTGAATAGGTTTTTGAGCTCCGCAAAGGCCGAGATGCTTCAAAAGAACGAGACGGAGATAAGATGTCCAAGTCGAAGATGCAAGCTGAAGAGCCTTATTGTGGACCCGGATTCCGGGCAGGTGCAGGACAACCTGCTCTGGCATGGTTTCATGGATGGCTATCGGTGGCAAGGTGATGAAGATGACTATGAAGTCGTCCATGGGGGCCGTGCAAGAAATGAGGAAGGGCAGCAAGAAAACCACCGCGGCGAGGGCGGGCGAGAAGACGAAGAATCTCCAGGACATGATCATGACGGTGATGCTGTACACAGTCATCATGTAGAAGATGCCGGACATGATGATGAGGAAGATCAAGACGAAGGGCATGATCATGAAGATGAAGATGCCGGAGCAGACGACGATGGACCATCGATGGGCTGGGTGCAGGACCCTCATATTCAAGAGCTGCTTCTCAAGCAGACGGATAACGCAAGAGCTGCCGCCCGAGAGAAAGCCAAGCTAGATCAACTGCAGATAGACGCGGTTACTCCATTGTATGAAGGATGCAGGCCCGAGGATACCCGCCTGAAAGTAACGCTCATGGCTCTGGAGATGAAGGTAAAACACAAAATGACAGACGCATGCTTGGACGAGAACATGTCATTCTAGCACGAACGTGTTCCCAAGGGGAACAAGTGCCCGACCAGTTTCAAGGAGGCGAAGAAAATCATGTGTCCTCTGGATTTACCGCATGTGAAATACCATGTGTGCATGAACAATTTCATCATTTATCGGGACGAGCACGCCGAGTCTACCTTATGTCCGGTGTGCGGCATCACTCGATACAAGAAGAGGAAGAAAGCTCCTCGAAAAGTGGTGCGGTACTTTCCGATCACTCCTCGTCTGCAGCGGTATTTCGTGGACCCTAAGGTAGCAAAGCTCCTGGCACGCGGATAGGGAGGAGAAGAAGCGAGAAGATGACGCAAATGATCCGGGGATAAATAAAAAAGACAAGATGCTGAGTCACCCTAAGGATGGGTGCCAGTGGCAAGCGTTGAACTTCGAACACCCAGAATTTGGGAAGGATCCAAGGAACATCGTGCTGGGTGCGAGCACCGATGGAGTCAATCCATTTGGCAGCCAGAGAAGCACACATAGCACCTGGCCTGTGTTTGTGTGGATGTACAACCTTCCCCCCTGGTTGTGCATGAAGAGGAAGTACATTCACATGAGTATGCTAATTGAAGGGCCGAAACAACCAGGGAATGACATCAATCTGTATCTGGGGCTGCTGAAAGAGGAGCTAGACACACTATGGAAAACGCCAGCAAATACGTGGGACGCCGCAGAGAAAGAATATTTCCCTATGAGAGCCGCACTGCTCACGATGGTGCATGACTATCTCGGTTACGGATATGTCGCGGGGCAGGTGGTCCACGGATTTTCCGGATGCGTCAGGTGAATGGATGACACAACGTATCACCAGCTAGGTAGAGATCCCTGGTCTTCGAAAAGCGTGTTCATGGGACATCGAAGGTGGCTTCGCGACGATGACCCGTGGAGAAAACGCAAGGATCTGTTCGATGGTGAAAGTGAACCCCGAAGACGCCCGCGTACGAGGAGCGGTGAGGAAATAGACGAGTTATTGATAAATTGGAAAGATTGCCCACTGCCGGGAAAGAAGCAAAAGGCGCCAGAGCCGGGAAAGAAGCAAAAGGCGCCAGAGCCGCTGTTGAAGGTATGGAAAACGAGGTCTGTTTTCTAGGACTTGCCGTACTGGAAGATCCACCATGTGCCTCACTGCCTTGATGTCAAGCATATCACGAAGAATGTGTGCGAGAGTCTGCTTGGTACCCTGCTCAACATGCCAGAGAAGACCAAAGATGGGCCGAAAGCAAGGGCAGACTTGAAATCAATGGGCATCAGGGAGGAGCTTCAGACTAATGATGATGATGATGAGGCGAAGCAGGACACGGAAAGTCGTCGCAAAGGCAAAAAGGCCAAGAATACCGGAAATGACTTCCCTCCCGCGTGCTTCACTGTAAGTCAAGAGGAGATCGATCAGTTTTTCACCTGCCTCGTAGGAGTAAAACTTCCTTACGGTTACGCGGGGAAGATAAGCAGATACCTAGACTCAGCGAAGCAGAAGTTCAGCGGGATGAAGTTTCACGATTGTCACGTGCTGATGACTCAGATACTTCGAGTTGCAATCCGTGGGATCATGGACGCGCCGTCCATGAAATGCTATTTGGCCTATGCAACTTTTTCGACGTCATCTCTTGAAAGTCGGTTGGCGTGAGGCAACTCAGAAGGCTACAGGACGAGATCATGGTGATACTATGCGAGCTTGAGATGTACTTCCCGCCCGCATTCCTCGATATTATGGTGCATCTGCTGGTCCATATCATGGAGGATATCATCCAACCTGGGCCGATGTTCCTGCACAGCATGATGCCGTTCTAAAGGATGAATGGTGTCATCAAAGGATACGTTCGCAACATCTCACGTCTAGAGGGAAGCATAGCCAGGGGCTTTCTGACCGAAGAGTGCATCTCCTACTGCACGAATTATCTAGGCATCGAGAACCCCGGTGGTCTGCCCGTCAACAGGCACCTCGGCAGGCTCGTTGGATGGGGTCACCGCGAGGGTCGCCGCGAAATGCATGTCGACTTCAAGGGTCGACTTGCCGACTTTGAAAGAGCAAACCTAGTCGCGCTACAACACATAGAAGTGGTCGATCCTTGGGTGGTAGAGCACAAAACCTTTATTGAGAAGACGTACAATGACCGAGGCCAACAGAGGACGGACGGAGATGTAATCAAAGAGCACAACTCATGTTTCACGTGTTGGTTCAATAAGAAGCTTTTGTCGTACCCTTTACATGAGGATTCTTCCGCGGAAGAAAAACTCATATTCGCCTTGTCACAGGGCACCGAGCACAACCTGATGACCTATGAGGCGTACGATATCAACGGCTACACATTCTACACCGAGGGCAAGGACATGAAGAGCGATGGTTATCAGAACTCTGGGGTAACAATGGGATCTTACACCGGTAACGACAAGGACAGATACTATGGAAGGATCGAGGAGATCTGGGAGCTGAGCTACGCTGGAGAGAAGGTCCCGATGTTCCGTGTTAGATGGGCCAAGAGCGTCCTAAAAGAAGACCGGTATTTCACCACCATGGTTATACCCGAAGCCAAATCCAATACCGCGGGCGCAAACGTCACCGCGAAAAATGAGCCATGGGTACTGGCTTCCCAAGTGGACCAATGCTTCTTCATTACCGACCCGTCAAAGCCCAGTCGCGTTGTCGTGAGGAGAGGCAAAAGGAAGACCATCGGAATGGATGGAGTCGCCAATGAGCAAGACTTCGACAAGTACTGCGACCCGAAGATGGAACATGACAACGACGATGAAGTGCCATACACCACAAGAAGAAGCAGGACCACCCTACCTAAAGGACGTCCGTTCCATATAAGAACTCCATTTGCGAAAAAGAAGGGCAAGAAGATTGTGAACAGATAGCTAGCTAAGATCGATTGTGTTTCAATTGTAGCCTTCATTTCTCGATTGTAAACGTAGTCTGAATTTGTTAATATTTTTGGAACTCATGAATATTTTTAAATTTCATGGGCACTTTTTGAATTCATGAATATTTTTTCAAATTTTGATGATATTTTATCATATTCATAAATGTTTTACCAATTCATAAATGAACGCAACTAAAAATCCAAAAGAAATATTGATGATACTTTTAAATAACAAATTTGATGATATTTTCAAATAACAAATTTGATGATATCTTCAATTAAAAATAAAAAACAAATTTGATGATATTACAAAAAACAAATTTGATGATATCTTCTGTTCTAGTCCTCATGAAAATAACAAATTTCATAAAAAATAAATGAAAAAAAGTTACTAATGGCGCACCAGAGGAGGGTGCGCCATTGCTATCAGAAAAAACAAATTTGATAAAATAACAAATTCGATAAAAATAATGAAAAAAATTACTAATGGCGCACCAGAGGAGGGTGCGCCATTGCTATCAGAAAAAAGTTACTAATGGCGCACCGGAGGGTGGTGCGCCATTGCTATGAGTGTTTTTATGGCACACCCCTAGATAGTGCGCCATTACTAACCTTCCCCCTTGTGTGTGTTGTCCATCTCACGTTCGTCCTTCTCTCTCCCAATCTCACATCTCTCCGACCCACTGCCCGACCCACTGCGCCGCCGCCCCTACTGCGCCGCCGCCCGTCCTCCTCCGCCCATAAGCCCCCCTCCTCCTCCGCCCGTAAGCCCCCTCCCCCTGACTGACTCGACTCCCCTGGCCTCCGCGCGCAGTTCACCCTCTCGGATCTCCAACTGCATCGCCTCCCGCGGCGGCAACATCCACAACATCAACGTCTTCGTCCATGACGACGCCCCCGTCTTCTACGCCTGCAGGTACCCCATCCAACTCACCACCGCCTCCATTTCCCACCTCTACCTCTCTGCTCCTCCCTCCTTGCCCTCTCCCTCTCTGCTCGATCCCCTCTTTTCTCTGTCTCCACCTTCTGTTCTTGCCTGTGAGGTGTTTGATTAAATGTCAATTCAAACGATTGATGCAGCCGCGTCCACTGGAGCACCACGACCGTGTCTGCGACCTCGTCTCTGCTCTGCCGCCGTCTACGACCTTGTCTACGAGCGCGTCCATCGAGGTGAGTTCTTCCATGGATCACTTCTAGGCCGTCTGAACAACGTTGGTGAAGCATCATGGATTCATTCTTCTTCAGACCTTGTTTGTTTCTTTCTGCTTGAATGAATGGAATACAATACAAGTTCAGGAACAAGGGACATTTTTTAAAATTGTGAACTCTCAATGCTCAAGTCTGGAAGTGTTTACAAATTCAAAGAGTTCAGATAACTACTAGTCAAATACTCTAGTGTATTTAGTGTAAATCTAGTCTGAAACTAGTAGAGCTCTTGGTGATTTGCAAATTTAGTTTACATAAAAATTTGGTACATGACTACTGATCATGTATGAAAGATGTTGCTACTGGATGAGCACAAGAACTACTCAATAGATTTTGATGTACTCTTGATCATGTATGCAAGATGTTGCCACTGGATGCATGGATGCATGACTGGGACATGACTACTTAGTAGATTATGACACCTGATAATCACAATAAACTGTTAACAAATTACAGTTTACTATCCATTTTAGCCTAGCATTCAGTTATCTTTTCACCCTTTTTTCTGTCCATTCAGTTATATTTTCAGTAGGAAATTCTGTGTAACAAATTACAGTTTACTGTCATTATCAGTTTACTGTCCATTTTTGTTTTGATTTTACTGTATCTATCTTAACTGAATCTTAACTGAAATTTGACCATGTCTTGTTCCTTTTTTGCAATTATAAAAAAGGAAAGAAAAACAACCATTGAACCAACAGATAATTGATTTGGTAGAACAAGTCTTGTTGCTAGTCTTGAACCAATAGATAATCTTAATTGAAATTTGACCATGTCTTGTTGCCAATCCTAATGGAAAAGCAACTGAATTTCTAACAACCTACTAGGTAGAACAATCCATTTATAGCATGAATATATGAAGGTAAGGACATGATTGCTACATGATTGCCATTATACTCCTTGCTGCTAGTTGCCAGTACTGTAGCTTCTAGCTTAACTTGTTTGCTCCATCACAACATTATTTCTCAGTGCTACAAATGTATTTAACTTGTAGCTTCCAGCTTAAGTGAGTAGCCAGTACTGTAGTGAGTAGTTTAACTTGTTTAAGTACTGCCAGTTAGTAGTACTGCTAGTGAGTAGATGAACTCCATTTAACTAGCTTAATTGAGTTTTAGTTGTGTAGTGAAGTTCTTCTATTTTGTATGATGTGGTTCACGCTTAAACTGTCCCGCTATGTAGTCTGTTGGATCATCTATGTACTATGTATGCTGTGGCATGTGGTGTGGTCGATGCTGAGATGTCAACTCTATGTACTATGTATGCTGTGGCATGTGGTGTGGTCTGAGTGATCAGGTTTCAAATGATTTTGAATTTTTATGATTTTTATGCACATAGGTGAAGCCACTTACTACACTTTAGGTTCTACTCCTGGAACACTTCAGGAATTTTACTTCATAACTGGAGTATTTTGATGATATTGGGGGGTTTTGTCTCCGACCATCGTGTCGTGATGATATTGTGGGGTTGCAGCTGGGCGGGGGTGGGTAACGATTTTTTAGGTCCCCTGAGAGACCCTTGAATTTGCCGGAATGTCGATTAACTTCCGTTCCGGCAAATTCGGGTACTCCATATGTCCTATTTTCAGCAAAGGTCATGCTGAAATTTTCCGTGAATTTGAGCATGACTTTGCTAAAAATAGGACATATGGGGTACTTGCGACTAATGCATGGGCCGGGGTATCTTAGTACTTAATTAAGTAGGATCAACTGCCCCTTTATTCTTGCTGCATTAAACACATATGCTGAATTCATGTGTGGACAGATGAAAAAGCAACTGCCATAGGTGGCAATAGCGCCAAGTGATTAGGCCCAACTTAGAATTCTCCTTCCCTTTTCTTGATAGGGCATATTATTAGAAGATACCCATATATATCAGTCAACCTAGGGTGCCTCATCATCGATAAACCCTAAATGATGAAAACTTAACTTAGAATTTAGGATGCCTCTGTGTCAACGAACCATAAATTATAAAACCTTGGCTTTTAGGGTGCCTCGGTGTCGATAAAAACCTAAATGATGAAAGCTTAGGCTTTTAGGGTGCCTCTGCGTCGACACACCCTAAATGATAAAAGCTTAGCTTTAGGATGCC
This sequence comes from Triticum aestivum, assembly GCF_018294505.1. Taxonomy (NCBI): domain Eukaryota; kingdom Viridiplantae; phylum Streptophyta; class Magnoliopsida; order Poales; family Poaceae; genus Triticum; species Triticum aestivum. The sequence continues at coordinate 64,550,712 of NC_057806.1, forward strand.
TCGGTGTCGACAAAACCTAAATGATGAGACCATGATCTTGTTCCTTGATAATAACCAACTTTTTGACCAAACCTTTTTCCTATTTAGAGCGAAACATGGCCCACAAAGATGAGGTTGGCGGTTCGGGCAAGCAATTCTGGGAGCTATCCCAGGAGATGGAGGAAGAACTTCACCGCTATGAGGATGCCGCGGAAGACACCGATCCTGACTACGCAACCCCTAGTGGCGTCGGGGATGACACCACTGATGGTGCCGCCGAGGATGCCACCACTGATGATGGCAGCACACGCACAGATGGCAGCCAACCGAAGAGGCAACGGAAGGACTGGCGCCCGAACGTGCTCGGCACAGTCAAGGAGGAATTTACTTAAGTGAACTCCGACGGGCATCCAACGGCACCCAAAGAATTAGTCAAGGGGTACACGGTTCAGCTCGGTTTCATTCTCCGGAGCACCGTCTCGATCATTACAGAGAACCAAAGGCATAAGGACCGAGGGAATTTGTGCAACCTCCTCTTCATGAAGCTGCACGAACGATACAAGCTCCCCGCTGACTTTGCAAACACACGCCTCTCAGGGAATAAAGTGAACAGTGCCGCCCTCACGAGGATGAGCACGACCCTGTCTACTTGGAGAAGCGCGGTGAAGAGAATGATTGACAAAGGTGATAGTTATGAGAAGATCAAGGCAAAAAATCCTTCGATCAGCAAAGATGACTACAAGGAGTTCAAGATCAAGTGCGAGAGCAGCGCAACCTCCGAATCAAGTTAGTGGGGGAAATAAATGCGGGAGTTGAACTTAGGGGTCCACCAACTCGGTCCCGGCGGTTACAGAGTGGCGGAGCCTATATGGGACAAGGAGGACGCGGAGCGTGCCGAGCAAGGCCTACCGTCCCGCTTCGAGAAATACCATGACAAGCAGACCAGGAACTATGTCAGGGCCCAGTACAAGGAGGACCTGGTAACAAAGGAGCTTACCACGGATGCGAAGACCAAGGCGCTTGAGCATGTTCTGGTAAGGAATACACCCCCATGTAATTAGCTCCATATGGTTGCATTCTAATTAGTGAAGCCAAATTTCTAAATGGTTCACATTCCTTCCACAGGAGACTGAAAGCAATAGCGCGGGGTCGGCTCAGAGCTCCCCTTGGGACAACACTCTAAATAGGGCGTTGAACGGAATGAAAAACAAGGATAAGGTCAGTAAGCCGTCGTCAGCCGGTCGTGTGGCCGGCAAAGGCTTGTCCACAAAATGGTCGTCATACTATAACGCTGGTGTGCAAAAGGAGAGAAAGACCAGCTCAGAAAGCCAGTCGCGTGACGTTCAAGAACTCAAGGCACAAGTGGCGTGGATTTCGGAGATTGTACAAGACCAAGTGCAACAACAACTGGGAACGACGCTCACCGCCATTGTGCCTACCTTGATTGAGGGGCTGCAGGCGTGGATTGCAGGCGGCCAACAGGGGCCACCTCCGGTTCCCAGCTTCACGGCTAGCAACTCGCACAACGCGCAGGTGGCTGATAACCCACAAGTATAGGGGATCACAACAGTTTTCGAGGGTAGAGTATTCAACCCAAATTATTTGATTCAACACAAGTGGAGACAAAGAATATTCTCAAGTATTAGCAACTGAGTTGTCAATTCAGCCACACCTGGAAACTTAGTATCTGCAGCAAAGTGTTTAGTAGCAAAGTAATATGATAGTGGTGGTAAAGGTATCAAAAGAGTAATGAAAGCAAAGTAATATTTTTGGTATTTTGTAGTGATTGTAACAATAGCAATGGGAAAGTAAATAAGCGAGAACCAGTATATGGAAAGCTCGTAGGCATCGGATCAGTGATGGATAATTATGCCAGATGCGGTTCATCATGTAACAGTCATAACATAGGGTGACACAGAACTAGCTCCAATTCATCAATGTAATGTAGGCATGTATTCCGAATATAGTCATACGTGCTTATGGAAAAGAACTTGCATGACATCTTTTGTCCTATCCTCCCATGGCAGCGGGGTCCTATTGGAAACTAAGGGATATTAAGGCCTCCTTTTAATAGAGAACCGGAACAAAGCATTAGCACATAGTGAATACATGAACTCCTCAAACTAAGGTCATCACCGAGAGTGGTCCCGATTATTGTCACTTTGGCGTTGCCGGATCATAACACATAGTGGGTGACTATAGACTTGCAAGATAGGATCAAGAACTCACACATATTCATGAAAACATAATAGGTTCAGATCTGAAATCATGGCACTCGGGCTCTAGTGACAAGCATTAAGCATAGCAAAGTCATAGCAACATCAATCTCAGAACATAGTGGATACTAGGGATCAAACCCTAACAAAACTAACTCGATTACATGATAAATCTCATCCAACCCATCACCGTCCAGCAAGCCTACGATGGAATACTCACGCACGGTGGTGAGCATCATGAAATTGGTGATGGAGGATGGTTGATGATGACAACGGTGACGAATCCCCCTCTCCGGAGCCCCGAAGGACTCCATATCAGCCCTCCCGAGAGGTTTTAGGTCTTGGCAGCGGCTCCGTATCGTAAAACGCGATGATTTCTTCTCCTCTATTTGTTCTCCCCGAAAGCAAATATATACAGTTGGAGTTGGCGTCGGAAGGTATCCAGTGAAGGAAGTATGCCCTAAAGGCAATAATAAAGTTATTATTTATTTCCTTATATCATGATAAATGTTTATTATTCATGCTAGAATTGTATTAACCGGAAACTTAATACTTGTGTGAATACATAGACAAACTAAGCGTCACTAGTATGCCTCTACTTGACTAGCTCGTTGATCGAAGATGGTTATGTTTCCTAACCATAGACATGTGTTGTCATTTGATTAACGGGATCACATCATTAGGAGAATGATGTGATTGACATGACCCATTCCATTAGCTTAGCACCCGATCGTTTAGTATGTTGCTATTGCTTTCTTCATGACTTATACATGTTCCTATGACGATGAGATTATGCAACTCCCGTTTGCTGGAGGAACACTTTGTGTGCTACCAAACATCACAACGTAACTGGGTGATTATAAAGGAGCTCTACAGGTGTCTCCAAAGGTACATGTTGGGTTGGCGTATTTCGAGATTAGGATTTGTCACTCCGATTGTCGGAGAGGTATCTCTGGGCCCTCTCGGTAATGCACATCACATAAGCCTTGCAAGCATTGCAACTAATGAGTTAGTTGTGAGATGATGTATTACGGAACGAGTAAAGAGACTTGCCGGTAACGAGATTGAACTAGGTATTGAGATACCGACTATCGAATCTCGGGCAAGTAACATATCGATGACAAAGGGAACAACGTATGTTGTTATGCGGTCTGACCGATAAAGATCTTCGTAGAATATGTAGGAGCCAATATGGGCATCCAGGTCCCGCTATTGGTTATTGACCAGAGAGGTGTCTCGTTCATGTCTACATAGGTCTCGAACCCGAAGAGTCCGCACGCTTAACGTTCGTTGACGATATAGTACTATGAGTTATGTATGTTGGTGACCGAATGTTGTTCGGAGTTTTGGATGAGATCACGGATATGACGAGGAACTCCGGAATGGTCCAGAAGTAAAGATTGATATGTGGATAGTAGTGTTTGATCTCTGGAAAGGTTCTGGAATCCATCGGAAGGGATTCCGGATGTTTCCCGAAATGTTTGGGCACGAGAACACTTTATCTGGGCCAAAGGGGAAAGCCCACGAGATTTTTGGAAAGCACAAAAGGAAGTTTTGCGGAGTCCAGGGGCCAGACGCCATGGTCCCTGGTGTCTGGGTCCAGACGCCGGGAACCCTGGCGTCTGGCCCGGGAGTCCGAGAAGGACTCTTGCCTTTCGGGTGAAACCGACTTTGTGGAGGCTTTTACTCCAAGTTTTGACCCCAAGGCTCGACGTATAAATAGAGGGGTAGGGCTAGCACCCAAGATACATCAAGAAACACCAAGCCATGTGCAGGCAACCCCGTCTCCTCTAGTTTATCCTCCGTCATAGTTTCGTTGTGCTTAGGCGAAGCCCTGCGAAGATTGTTCTTCACCAACACCATCACCACGCCGTCGTGCTGCCGGAACTCATCTACTACTTCGCCCCTCTTGCTGGATCGAGAAGGCGAGGATGTCACCGAGCCGAATGTGTGCAGAACTCGGAGGTGTTGTGCTTTCGGTGCTTGGATCAGTCGGATCGTGAAGACGTACGACTACATCAACCGCGTTGATATAACGCTTCCACTTACGGTCTACGAGGGTACGTAGAAAACACTCTCCCCTCTCATTGCTATGCATCACCATGATCTTGTGTGTGCGTAGGAACTTTTTTGAAATTACTACGTTCCCCATCAGTGGCATCCGAGCCTAGGTTTTATGTGTTGATGTTATATGCACGAGTAGAACACAAGTGAGTTGTGGGCGATATAAGTCATACTGCTTACCAGCATGTCATACTTTGGTTCGGCGGTATTGTTGGATGAAGCGGCCTGGACCGACATTACGCGTATGCTTACGCGAGACTGGTTCTACCGACGTGCTTTGCACACAGGTGGCTGGCGGGTGTCAGTTTCTCCAACTTTAGTTGAACCGAGTGTGGCTACGCCCGGTCCTTGCGAAGGTTAAAACAGCACCAACTTGACAAACTATCATTGTGGTTTTGATGCGTAGGTAAGATTGGTTCTTGCTAAGCCCGTAGCAGCCACGTAAAACTTGCAACAACAAAGTAGAGGACATCTAACTTGTTTTTGCAGGGCATGTTGTGATGTGATATGGTCAAGACATGATGCTAAATTTTATTGTATGAGATGATCATGTTTTGTAACTAAGTTATTGGCAACTGGCAGGAGCCATATGGTTGTCGCTTTATTGTATGCAATGCAATCACCTTGTAATGCTTTTACTTTATCACTAAGCGGTAGCGATAGTCGTAGATGCATAAGATTGGCGAGACGACAACGATGCTACGATGCAGATCAAGGTGTCGTGCCGGTGACGATGGTGATCATGACGGTGCTTCGAAGATGGAGATCACAAGGACAAGATGACGATGGCCATATCATATCACTTATATTGATTGCATGTGATGTTTATCTTTTATGCATCTTATCTTGCTTTGATTGATGGTAGCATTATAAGATGATCCCTCACTAAATTATCAAAGTATAAGTGTTCTCCCTGAGTATGCACCGTTGCGAAAGTTCTTCGTGCTGAGACACCACGTGATGATCGGGTGTGATAGGCTCTACGTTCAAATACAACGGGTGCAAAACAGTTGCACACGCAGAATACTCAGGTTTAACATGACGAGCCTAGCATATAAAAGATATGGCCTCGGAACACGGAGACCGAAAGGTCGAGCGTGAATCATATAGTAGATATGATCAACATAGTGATGTTCACCATTGAAACTACTCCATCTCACATGATGATCGGACATGGTTTAGTTGATTTGGATCACGTGATCACTTAGAGGATTAGAGGGATGTCTATCTAAGTGGGAGTTCTTTAGTAATATGATTAATTGAACTTAAATTTATCATGAACTTAGTACCTCATAGAATCTTGCTTGTTAATGTTTGATTGTAGATAGATGGCCCGTGTTGTTGTTCCGTTGAATTTTAATGCGTTCCTTGAGAAAGCAAAGTTGAAAGACGATGGTAGAAATTACACGGACCGGGTCCGTAACTTGAGGATTATCCTCATTGCTGCACAGAAGAATTACGTCCTAGAAGCACCGTTTTGGAGCAAGAAGCTCCCGTAGGAGAAAGCAGACAAACTGGAAAGACCGACCCGTCCAAAGAAAAAAGTCCTTAAGAAACCTGCTCATAAGAGGAAATTCACTGCATCCTCTGATCCGCCCGCTGATGACGATGTGGGTAATCCGGACCTTGAGGTAGAACTTGATTCACTTGGCTTGCTTTTTACACGCCTTATTGATGATAATATTTGTCAGGATGATGCCGAAGCTAGCCATGCTGATGATGCAGAGGTAACTACTCTCTCTTCTGATTCGAACTTTCTGCCTTCACTAAAAATTCGTCAGGCAAACCGGAAAGTTAAATTTTCTCATCCTCTTGCTCACTTGGATCCAAATTTCTTGTGAAGACCCAACAGCACGAAGCACGCCGCACAACTCGGCACAGCAGCCAGGTAGTTACCTCCGCCGGTTTACCGAAAAGTCCGGTTCGGAGACGCCGTTCAGAGGTCTCTAATTTGCTTGTCAGTACTTGTCCTAAAGCGGGCTGTTTTCGTCAACCGCTTAACCCATCTGACTCCGATTTTCAGGTTACTTCCCACTCATCCACTATAGGAATCAGCTATTTAACCATTCAGCGCTCCATTTGTTCTGACCAGTGTGACCGGTATACATCCAAGCACGGTCACTCATCTTGACTTTCAGAGCTACTGGACACACAACAATTATATATGTAATTCACCATGTATATATTCATCAGTTGATCTACTTTGTCAATTTTATTACGTCCATGCAACCTACACTCTAATAGGTAATGATAGGTCCTAATCCCACCCGAGTATGTGTAGATTGGGTTCATTTTCCCATATGCTATGCTCCGGATCCGACGCAAAATTTCGGCAGCACCTCCCCGCTGTTCTCCTGATACACGTCTATGCAATAAACAGAGAGGATGTGTACCCGGAGAACAACAGGGGAGGCACTGACGAAATTTATGCGTCGGATCCGGAGCAAAGCATATGGGAAAACGAACCCAATCTACACATACTCGGGCTGTCCATGGATAGCGTTGGACAATTCGAAAGAATCAAGGTTATAAATATGCAAATGCATGCATATTTATAACTATGACGCTTTCAAACGGGAGACACATATTGGTTACGCATACTGATGATTCAAGACACATATATAGCTAGCTATCAAGTTTCATGTCATTTGTGCAAATAATTAATGGGGGAGAAGGACATGTCATTTGTGCTCACCCACGAACAAAGGGGCAGAGCTCGTCAAACGCACGGCACGGTCGTCGAACACCAACCCTCACAGCGATGAAACAACTGCACATTTAAATCTACCCGATCAACACAATTATATATGATGTTTTTCATAACAAAATCGAAAAATATATGACCTAACTAATAATTCACAAATATATGACCCCGTCGGCCTCTGGAAGGCCAAAGAACACCTTTTCGTGAGGTGTCGGTGGTCGGGGTGTCCTGTCGGTGTCGGGGTGCCGTGTCGGGGTCGGGGTGCTGTTTCGGGGTCGGGGGGTCGTGTCGATGTCGGGGTAGTGCCGTGTTGGTGTCGGGGTGGTGCCGTGTTTTTTCCTTTTCTTCTTCTTCCTCTTCTTCCTTTTCTTCCTTTTCTTCCTTTTTTTCCTTCTTCTTCTTCTTCTTCCTCCTTTCCTTTTTCCTCTTCTTCTTCTCCTCCTCTCCTGTTTGTTTCTTCTTCTTCTTCCTCTTCTTCTTTTTTCTTCTCCTCCTCCTCTTCTTCTTCTTCCTTTCCTTTTTCCTCTTCTTCTTCTCCTCCTCTCCTGTTTTTTTTTTCTTCTTCTTCTTCCTCTTCTTCTTTTTTCTTCTCCTCCTCCTCTTCTTCTTCTTCCTTTCCTTTTTCCTCTTCTTCTTCTCCTCCTTTCCTGTTTTTTTCTTCTTCTTCTTTTTCTTTCCTAAAACTGAACTAAACCTAAAACTAAACCTAAATCTAATCTAAACATAAACCTAGAACTAAAAAAACAGAAGAAAAAAAAGGAAAAAACTAAATCTAAACCTAAAACTAAACTAAAACTAAACCTAAACCTAAAACTAAACCTAAAACTAAAACTAAAACTAAATCTAAACTAAACATAAACCTAAAACTAAAAAACAGAAAAAAAGGAGAGGTAGAGATCACCTAGGCCGGTGGAGGAGGTGGCCGGTGGCGGAGGGGGGCGGGTCAGCCTGGGGCGGCGGCGCCGGACCCAGGGCGGTGGGGCGCCGGGGGGCCGGGGCGCGGCGGGGGCGACGGGGCGGGCGGCCGGTGGAGCGACGACACCTGGGGCAGTGGGGCGCGGGGGGGCCGGGTCGCCGGGGGGCCTGGGCGCGGCGGCGCCGAGACGGGGCGGGGGGCCGGGGCGACGGGGCGGTGGGGCGACGGGGCAGGGGGACGGTGGGGCAGCGGGGCGGTGGTGCGACCGGGCGGTGGCGAGTGGTGGGGGCGGCGGCGCGCGTGTGTGGGAGGGAAACAGAGAGAGAGGGGGGTGGGGCGCGCCGGCCGTTAGATATGTTTAATCTTTGCCGTCCGCCACCTTTGCCGTCTGCTAATGTGCGCTTTGCCGTCCGCTAGCGGACGGCAAAGAAAGGGGCCGTTAAGTATTTTTTAACCAGCTCCTCAGTGGGGCCCCCTCCCTCTTTGCCGTCTGCTAGCGGACGGCAAAGATTCTTTGCCGTCAGCTAGCAGACAGCAAAGAACAGGCTGATGGCAAAGGCTTTCTTTGCCATCAGCCTGTTCTTTGCCGTCTGCTTTCAGGTAGCTGATGGCAAAGAGCTTCTTTGCCATCCGCTAGCTGACGGCAAAGAGCTGGCAGATGGCAAAGTAGCTGATTCCAGTAGTGATCCTCCGGCGAGTCAACGGGTACCCAGGTGCCACCGCTTAAAACCGTGCTTGGGTAAGCTTTCACTTATCATAATATTCTTTGTATAGTGTGTTGTAACGTATACTATTTTTGATTTTGCTACCCCTTTCAGGGCCAAGCCTAGGCCGAGCAAGAAGGCTCGCCTGGACAAAGCGACCGAAGAAGAAACTGCCCCTGAACCGGGTAACACCCCAGATGTTGAAGCGGCCATCCGTGAAGACGTGCCAAATGATCCGCTAGTGCAAGATGAAGTTTTTATTGCTGAAAAAAGGCCTGTTAATGCCTCCGGTCCCGCTGACCAGCCTAGAAGTCCCGTTCGGATTGTAAAATCCACCAGCCCATCCAAGACTACTGGTAAACCGACAGCCCCAGTTCAGACCGGTGACGCCCAGGATGATGAAGTTGTTATCACTGGTGTTGGTCATACCGAACCAAGTAATCCTGTCGCGTTGTCCAAACATACTGCCAAGGACAAATTTGCCGCAATGGGCAAGGGCAAGTGGAATGTCGATTTGGCGACTTATGCTGCTCTGAATGCCCAAGATCTTCATGCTGGCTATCTGAACCGGCTGTATACCAGTCGCGATTATGAAGCTGGCCTAGTGAACATGATGAAGGAGAAATTTGAGGTAACCTCCATATGCCTCTTCCTGCTTGTATATATTTTTTAATCTTGCTGATTCTCCTAGCCCCCAAGGGCCGGTTTGTAAACTTCTTTCAAACCGGGACTTGTGAAATATAAAGCTGAATACTTCAGAATGTGCTGATGTAGCCCCCAAGGGCCGGTTCAACTTAATGTAGTTAAACCGGGACTTATTAATATAAACCTGAATGCTTCAAATTTTACTGATGTAGCCCCCAAGGGCCGGTTTAACTTAATGTAGTTAAACCGGGACTTTAAGTAATTGAATATAGCAGCATCAGAACTTATTTGAGCAAATAGCCATTAGCCCCCAAGTGCCAAGTTGAATACTTGTATTGAGCTTGGGACTTTGCGATCAATTGTCAGCTGTAGATCAAATATGCATTAGCCCCCAAGTACCAAGTGCATAACTTGTTATGTGGTTGGTACTTCAATTCCTATACCGTTTGTTAAGCCATATAACTGTCTGTAATGCAGGCTGAGCTGAAGACCAAAGAAAATCAACTCGTCGATCTTCAAGAAAACTTGAAATCCCAACAAGCTGAAACCTCAAAAGCCAAAGAGGAGTTGACCAGCGCTTTAAGCGTCATGGAACAGCTGAAGGAGGGCTTCAAGAAAGAGCGGACGGATTGGGCCACTGAGAAAGCCGCTTTGACCAAGAAAATTGAAACTGCTGAAGCCGCCCTTAAACCGATAATAGATGAACTGACCAGCGTAAAGTGACAAGTGCATGCAATGACTGCCGCCATCTTTGGTAAGCATCCTTTGACTTCTGTGATAATTTGACCTTCCTATGATAGGTCCGGTTTGTGAACTTTTCTATCATGTTGCAGGAACCCGCATTGGTCACTTGGGGTCAGATGTTCGGATGAAATTGAAAGCTGCCTACAGATTAATCAAACAGCTGTATACTGGAGCGCAGCGGATCATCACGACTGCATCACATAACAATCCGGCACCCACGTTAATCCAAGATACTCTTAAGAGGTTGTCAATGCTTCCCGCCCGGATTGAAGAGCTGAAGAAATCTCTTGCTCGAACCGGTGCCATTAATGCCTTAATCCAGGCAAAAGCATGGGTGCCAGACTTCGATCCTGTTGAGGCAGCTCAGGGCTATCCCAGTTTGAAGGAAGACGGTTCAGAGTCCAATGAAGATGATCTGAGAGCGATAAACCGGGCGGTGCGCCCTCTGGCCTGTCAATTGGTGGAAGAGGCAGATTTGACGTATTATCAAGCCCAATATAACAATCAGAACAAACGAGTAGCTACACCAGTTCCCGAAGCGGAAAATCTGATCCCGCCAATCCGTAAGCATACTTATGCTCCTGATATTGAACCGTCTTCACTGATCCATGATGAAGTTGTTTTTCAAGCCTTAATGGGAATCGACTGGACCACTGTTGACTTCCAGCCGCTGGGTAGGGCCAAAGAAGCTGAAGCGGCGTAGGACGAACCATGACCGTCAGACCAAGACGGTGATCAAGCTTGAACCGGAGATCGGTTTAAATGGCTGCCTTGTTATATTCTGCCAGAAAAACATTGATCTTATTTGGGCACCATGTTGCCTTGTAATAGGATAGCCAACACTTTTGCTTCTGAGATGCCTTCGTGCATTGGTGCTGATACTTTTGTTTGAAAGATCGAAACTGTCAATCTATATCTCCTGCAATCATAAAATCTTAAACTACCAGGGCGGTTGTACCGCCAGCCGGTTTATGAACTTCATATATATGCAAGGAGATTGATATATATGATCAACATTTTGTGATACAAAATACCTGCCATCATTGGGCATGAAGTAGGCTTAGCCAATCTTGAAACGGAGGTTTGATAAATCTAGACCGTCATGGGAGAAAACAACTCCTGTGTATACAATGCCGGTTTACTATGTAAACCGTGCCTGGTCATAATAAATATCTTGTTACTCCATAATAGGAAGGTAACAGAAAAAGTTAAACCGGGAAAATAATCTCCGGATTAAAATGGACCGTGTTCTGCCAATTAACAGCTTGAACCGGTGTAAAACATGGTCGGTTTAAAAATGCAATCAAGATAAAGCAACAGGCTTTAAGAAAAATATGAAAGCAAAGGCAATGATAAAACCATTTGCAAAAAGAGGCTTAACTGAGCCGATCAGATGGTGTTACCATGGTCGGACATGACCAAGCTCCCGATAGGTGTAGCTATGGTTCAAGTCAGCCAGGTCCCCAAATGAAACCGTGGCATTATGCCGATCAAATGGCATGGCAATGGTTCGGGTTCGACCAAGCCCCCAAGTGATTCTATGGCCTTTAGGCCGATCAAGAGGTGTGACTGGTTCAGACTTGACCATGTCCCCAAGTGATCTGGTGGATTTCGCCTATCAAAAGGTGTTGCATTGGTTCGGACATGACCAAGCCCCCAAGTGATATTTGTAAATTTTGCAAGGGGTAAACCGGAGGCCGCTTTAAGACAGAACAACTCCATGTAACCACGCATGATGTAAAAGAACAGATACCCCGCTTTAGCTGAGGATCCGGTTTATTGTATTAATAATATATACATTGTCATAGTATGTACACAAGTAGAGCCAATGGCTCAAGTATAGTAAGGCCGAAGATGAGCTATGTTCCACGGCCTGTTGGTCTCCACTTCTGATTTGCGTGAGTCTTTTCGCTCTCGAACATCGATCAGATAGTATGACCCATTGTGCAGATTCTTGCTGACCATGAAAGGTCCCTCCCAAGGTGGGGATAACTTATGCATATCAGTTTGATCTTGAATGAGCCGAAGCACCAAATCTCCTTCTTGAAAGGTTCTGGTTCTGACTCGATGACTGTGATAGCGATGAAGATCCTGTTGGTAAATCGCCGAGCGGGCAGCTGCTATGTCTCTCTCTTCATCCAACTGGTCCAAAGCGTCTTGTCGAGCTGTCTTATTGTCCGCTTCAACATAAGCCGCCACACGAGGTGAATCGTGACGGATATCACTAGGGAGAACCGCCTCCGCTCCATAGACCATGAAGAACGGCGTGTATCCTGTTGATCTGTTGGGTGTGGTATTAATGCTCCATAACACGGATGGCAACTCTTCTACCCAACAACCCGGTGTCCTTTGTAAAGGAACCATAAGCCGTGGCTTGATGCCTCTCAAGATCTCCTGATTAGCTCTTTCTGCTTGACCATTGGACTTTGGGTGCGCCACTAATGAAACGTCAAGGCGAATGTGCTCTCGTTCCCAGAACTCCTTCATGGCACCCTTGGACAAATTGGTACCATTGTCTGTGATGATACTGTGTGGAAAGCCAAACCGGAAAATCACCTTTTTGAAGAACTGAACCGCCGTGGCTGCATCACACTTGCTAACAGGTTCTGCCTCCACCCACTTTGTAAATTTATCAACCGCCACCAGGAGGTGGGTCTTTTTATCCTTGGACCTTTTGAAAGGCCCAACCATATCTAGCCCCCAAGTTGCAAATGGCCAAGTGATTGGAATCATCCTCAATTCTTGAGCCGGTACATGAGCACGTCTTGAGAACTTTTGGCCACCATCACATCGTCTGACCAGATCTTCCGCATCAGCATGGGCAGTTAACCAATAGAAACCGTGGCGGAATGCTTTAGCCACCAAAGACTTTGAACCGGCATGGTGAGCACAATCCCCTTCGTGGATCTCACGCAAAATTTCACAGCCTTCCTCAGGAGATACACAACGTTGAAACGCTCCTCATACACTGCAATGATGCAACTCGCCATTGACGATCGTCATGGACTTGGACCGCCGTATTATTTGTCTGGCCAGAGTCTCATCCTCTGGTAACTCGCCCCGGTTCATGTACGCTAGGTAAGGAAGCATCCAATCCGGAATGACGTGAAGAGCTGCCACTAATTGAGCCTCCGGGTCAGGAACAGCCAAATCCGCTTCACCAGGGAGCTGGACCGACGGGTTGTGCAACACATCAAGAAAAACATTAGGCGGGACCGGTTTACGCTGAGAGCCCAACCGGCTCAAGGCGTCCGCCGCTTCATTCTTTCGACGGTCCACGTGGTCCACCTGATAGCCCTTGAAGTGACCTGCAACAATATCCACCTCATGATGATATGCAGCCATGAGTGGGTCTTTAGAGTCCCAAGTACCAGAAACCTGTTGAGCCACTAGATCTGAGTCACCAAAGCACTTAACCCGGCTCAGATTCATCTCCTTAGCCATCCGGAGACCATGGAGCAAGGCTTCATACTCATCTGCATTGTTAGTGCAAGGAAACATTAAGCGGAGAACGTAACAGAACTTGTCACCTCGTGGGGAAGTTAATACGACTCCAGCCCCCGAGCCCTCCAATTGCCGTGATCCATCGAAATGGATGGTCCAATATGTGTGATCCGGCTTCTCTTCAGGGGCCTGCAGCTCCGTCCAATCATTGATGAAATCGACAAGTGCTTGGGACTTCACCGTCGTCCGAGGCACGTATTTCAACCCGTGCGGCCCAAGCTCTATAGCCCACTTGGTGATCTGGCCCGTCACTTCCCGGTTCTGGATGATATCACCCAAGGGGGCAGAACTGACCACTGTGATGGGGTGCCCTTGGAAATACTGCTTCAGCTTCCGGCTTGCCATAAAAACTCCATATACCAGCTTCTGTCAATGTGGATACCTTTGTTTGGATTCAATAAGCACCTCTCTGATAATAATAAACCGGACGTTGAACCGGATGCTCCTTGCCTGCCTCCTTCCGCTCCACCACAATAGCCACACTAACCGCGCGAGCATTAGCAGCAAAATACAGCAGCAATGGCTCCTTGTCAATGGGAGCGGCGAGCACGGGCGGATTGGCCAATTGCCGCTTTAAGTCCTCAAACGCCTGATCAGCGGCAGAACTCCAGACGAATTGATCCGTCTTCTTCAACATCTGATACAAGGGGATTGCTTTCTCACCAAGGCGGCTGATAAACTGGCTGAACGCGGCAATCCGGCCAGCCAAACGTTGAATGTCATTGATACACTTCGGTTTAGCCAAAGTGGTGATGGCCATAATCTTCTCCGGATCAGCCTCAATTCCCCTGTTGGACACCAGAAAACCGAATAACTTGCCTACCGGTACACTGAAGACACACTTGGCCGGATTGAGCATCATCTTATACATCCTCAGGTTATCAAAGGTTTCCTTCAAATCGTCAACCAAAGTCTCCTTCTTCCTTGACTTAACCACAATATCATCCACATAAGCATGTACATTACGGCCAATCTGTTTGTGGAGACAATTTTGCACACACCGTTGATAGGTTGCCTGGGCACTCTTGAGCCCAAAAGGCATAGACACATAGCAGAAGGCTCCAAAGGGAGTTATGAACACCGTCTTCTCCTGGTCCTTAACCGCCATTTTGATCTGATGATAGCTGGAATATGCATCCAGAAAACTTAAACGCTCGCAACCCGCCGTAGCATCAATAATTTGATCAATACAGGGAGGGCAAAAGGATCTGCTGGACAAGCTTTATTAAGATCAGTGTAATCCACACACATGCGCCAGGTGCCGTTTTTCTTAAGGACCAGCACCGGATTAGCAAGCCACTCAGGGTGGAAAACTTCAATGATAAAGCCAGCTGCTAAGAGCCTGGCCACCTCTTCTCCAATAGCCTTGTGTCTTTCTTTGTTGAACCGGCGGAGGAACTGTTTCACCGGTTTGTATTTAGGATCCACATAAAGAGTGTGCTTAGCGAGTCACCTCGGTACACCTGGCATGTCAAAAGGCTTCCATGCAAAGATGTCCTGATTCTCACGGATGAACTCGATGAGCGCGCTTTCCTATTTCGGATCCAAATTGGCACTGATGCTGAACTGCTTGGACGAATCGCCAGGTACGAAGTCAACAAGCTTAGTCTCAGCTGCCGAAGTGAACTTCAGGGACGGATCATGCTCCGTAGTAGGCTTCTTCAAAGGAGTCATATCTGCCGGATCAACATTGTCCTTGTAGTACTTCAGCTCCTCGGTGGCACAAACCGACTCTGCGTAAGCCGCATCTCCTTCTTCGCATTCCAAAGCGACCTTACGGCTTCCGTGAACCGTTATAGTCCCCTTATGACCCGGCATCTTGAGCTGCGAGTACACATAACAGGGCTGTGCCATAAACTTGGCATAGGCCGGTCGCCCAAACAGGGCGTGATACGGGCTTTGGATTTTTACCACCTCAAACGTCAGCGTCTCTGATCTGGAATCATGATCATCTCCAAAGGCCACTTCCAGCGCTATCTTACCAACGGGGTATGCTGACTTGCCAGGTACCTCACCATGGAAAACCATATTCGACGGTCTGAGATCTTTATCTGTTAGCCCCATACGACGGAAGGTCTCATAGTATAGGATGTTAATACTGCTACCGCATCCATGAGTACCTTGGTGAACTTATAACCTCTCACCTGAGGCGCCACCACCAAAGCTAGTTGACCCGGATTATCAACCCGGGGAGGGTGATCTTCTCTACTCCATATGATTGGCTGCTCTGACCAGCGTAGATATCGGGGCACGGCCGGTTCAACAGAATTAACTGCCCGCTTCTGGACCTTCTGGTCTCGCTTGTCCATGCTAGTGGTGAATATGTGATATTGCCCACTATTCAATTGCTTTGGGTTGCTCTGGTAACCCGACTGATGCTGTTGCTGATTGTAACCACCCTGGTTATTCTGATTACTATGTCCGCCCGGATTACCATTAAATCATGAACCGGAATTTCCTCCACCGTAACCCGGCCCGGACCCAGAGCCACCGCCGGAGCTGGGATCATACCGGAAAGCATTAGAGCTCTTGAACTCCTGCATAATGTAGCAATCCTTCCAAAGGTGGTTTGCTGGCACCTCCTTCGTCCCATGCTTCGGACAGGGCTGGTTCAATAGATAATTCAGGCGGTCCGGATTAGGACTAGGCGCTCCACTGTGATTCTGTGATTTACCCTTGCGTCGCTGGCCTTTGTCCTGTTCGTTCGTATTAGCCACAAAGTCCATGTAACCATCCGCTTTACGCTTGCCTCTGCCACCATTACCTGCTGAGTGATGTTGCTGACCTTTGGAGTTGCTGTTCTTCTTTCCCTTCCCTGTCTTTTCCACATCAGACTCGGGATCCTTGGTACTATCAGAATCAGCATACTTTACCAAAGCGGCCATGAGATCCCCCATGTCAGTGCAGTGGCGCTTCATCCGCCCTAACTTCAACTTTAGGGGTCCAAACCGGCAATTGCCTTCCAAGGTTATAACTGCGGTGTCAGCGTTGATGCGGTCAGATGAATGTAGAACTTGCGAGACCCGGCGCACCCAGTGAGTAGTTGATTCTCCTTCCTCCTGGACACAGGCAGCTAAATCCACTATCGACATAGGCTGCTTACATGTGTCTTTGAAATTATTGATAAACTGGGCTCGTAACTGGGCCCATGAACTGATAGAATTGGCCGGTAAGCTCTTTAACCAGGTACGGGCCGTCCCTTCAAGCATCATGGTGAAATACTTTGCACACGCTGCATCATCCACATCAAGCATCTCCATGGCCATCTCATAGCTCTCCACCCATGTCTCTGGAGGTTGATCCGCCGTATAGTTTGGTACCTTGCGCGGGCCCTTGAAATCCTTAGGCAGGCGCACATTGCGTAAAGCGGGGACAAGGCAAGGCACCCCCAATGCGCTAGAAGTAAGCCCAGGCTCAACCGAGGTGGTCGGACGAACCGGCGTAAGCTGACGGGCTTGATGTTGTGCCGCTAACTCGGGCTCCCTGCGCGCTCGGGCCCGGTCCACCACCTCCTGAGCATTATCGACACCACCGGACGGATTGTTGCCACGGGGCGCTCCACGCCATGCATTACTTGACACAGCTGTTTCTTCCATATGCCTGCTATAACTCCGGCTTGGACATGGGGTAGAATGAATCCGGTCGCGGCTATATGAATACGCTTCCTGTTGGACCAAAGTTGTCCTAAGGAGCTCCTTGACCCGGCGCGTCTCTATCGCCTGTAATGAATCACCTTCAACTGGAATGGCCTCCAACCGTGCCGCAGCTGCAACAAGGTTATCCAGCGGATTGGAGTAGTGACCCGGAGGTGTGGGCACAGCCTGCGGTATCCCAATATTATGACGGGGCAGATCTATTAAGCAGGGCTGGACCAGCGCGCCCGCCCCAGGTGCCTCTACCCGGTTTACCACCGGCGGATTACTGGTTCCCACTCCAGGGGTGTTGAAGAGGTCTCTTGCTTCGAAAACTGAAGGCAAACGAGATCGGTACTTCCTCCTCATGACTTCCTGTGATGCGTTCTGGTCCAGCATGAGCTTGTAAGCTTGCGCGTCCAAAGCGGCCCGCTCCGCAGTCATCCTGACCTCTTCAGCTGCTAAATCCTCTTTGGCCTGAGTGATCTGCTCCCTCACCTTTGCAATCTCTGTGTTGTGAGCGTCCTGATCCGCCGGGTTAGCCTCTGCCATGAGCGCAGCCAACGCATTGAATAGATCTGATAAAACTTGAGCCGGTGGGCGCACAGAGCCTCCTGCCCCGGCGGCCGTTGCCGCTGCTGAACCGGAAACCATCGCCACGGCAGTCGATGAATGAAGCACCGCTTGTGTACCGGCCATGAATATTCCAACCCGGTTGGGCAGATCAGAGGGGTCTGGAATACTGTCGCCATCGGAACAGCCCCCAATCCGGCCATCTTGTAGCTGATACAAAGACTCAGTTTCTCCGGTTGACGACTCGTCGCCAGAGTAAACGACGGTTTCGCCGCCAGATCCCGATCCATCCTCATAACTTCCTCCATGGATGACTCCCACGAAGGCACGTTTCACGGCCGGCTTAACCCGGGCAGGTCGCGCACGCTGAGCTGTCTCGACGAGGTCGGTGCAGTTGTCCAGCTCAGGGCCCGGTTCACCGATCTTGCCGATGAAAACGTGTATGCCACCAAAGGGGACCCGGTACCCGTACTCAATCGAGCCGGCCTCAGGGCCCCAGCCTGCATCGTCGATGTAGATCTTGCTGCGACGACTCTTGGTCATCCGGCCCATAGCGTATCCCTCGAGTCCTTCGAAGCGGCCCTCCAAGAACTTGAAACCATCGTGCAATAGCCCCACGGTGGGCGCCAACTGTCGTGGTTTTGTCACGGCAGATGTCCTAGCAAAAGAACTTAGTCGTGGAGCCATCACAACGGGTTAACTCGAAGGGGTTAAAGCGGACACAGGGACACAGAGAGTTTATACTAGTTCGGCCCCTTCGATGAAGGTAAAAGCCTACGTCTAGTTGTGATGGAATTGATGGGGTTTCGATGACTAGGCAGCAAACAAGCGTCGCCTAAGTCTCGAGTTGTGGTTGTCTGTCCTTGAACCGCCGCCGGGTCGTCCCCTTATATACACGGGTGACGCCCGTCGCTTCACAGAGTCCCAATCACCGGTTCATACTCGTACCCGGGTTGGTCTCTTCTTATTCCTAACTTAGAACATAAGTTTACATACAAAGCTGGTTTACGGCTACAAGTTTTTAACCGACTACGGCCTTGGGCCCTCATCTATCTTCTTGGGCTTTAACACTCTGGGCTACTGATGAAGTTAACCCGGCCCAGGTAGGCCGGTTTACGCCCAGTAGTAATATCCCCAACAGGTACCAAAGTAATCCAGGAGTGGATCACTGGACAGCGGTCAAGAACATCCTGAAATACCTGAAAAGGACTAAGGATATGTTTGTCGTATATGGAGGTGACAAAGAGCTCATCGTAAATGGTTACGTTGATGCAAGCTTTGACACTGATCCGGACGATTCTAAATCGCAAACCGGATACGTGATTACATTAAATGGTGGAGCTGTCAGTTGGTGCAGTTCTAAACAAAGCGTCGTGGCGGGATCTACATGTGAAGCGGAGTACATAGCTGCTTCGGAAGCAGCAAACGAAGGAGTCTGGATGAAGGAGTTCATATCCGATCTAGGTGTCATACCGAGTGCATTGGGTCCAATGAAAATCTTTTGTGACAATACTGGTGCAATTGCCTTGGCAAAGGAGTCCAGATTTCACAAGAGAACCAAGCACATCAAGAGATGCTTAAATTCCATTCTGGATCTAGTCCAGGTGGGAGACATAGAGATTTGCAAGATACATACGGATCTGAATGTAGCAGACCCGTTGACTAAGCCTGTTCCATGAGCAAAACATAATCAGCACCAAAGCTCCATGGGTGTTAGAATCATTACTGTGTAATCATAGCAACATCAATCTCAGAACATAGTGGATACTAGGGATCAAACCCTAACAAAACTAACTCGATTACATGGTAAATCTCATCCAACCCATCACTGTCCAGCAAGCCTACGATGGAATTACTCACGCACGACGGTGAGCATCATGAAATTGGTGATGGAGGATGGTTGATGATGACGACGGCGACGAATCCCCCTCTCCGGAGCCCCGAAGGACTCCAGATCAGCCCTCCCGAGAGGTTTTAGGGCTTGGCGGCGGCTCCGTATCTTAAAACGCGATGATTTCTTCTTCTCTATTTTTTCTCCCCGAAAGCAAATATAGAGTGTTGGAGTTGGCGTCGGAAGGTATCCAGTGAAGGAAATATGCCCTAGAGGCAATAATAAAGTTATTATTTATTTCCTTATATCATGATAAATGTTTATTATTCATGCTAGAATTGTATTAACCAGGAACATAATACTTGTGTGAATAGATAGACAAACTAAGCGTCACTAGTTTGCCTCTACTTGACTAGCTCGTTGATCGAAGATGGTTATGTTTCCTAACCATAGACATGTGTTGTCATTTGATTAACGGGATCACATCATTAGGAGAATGATGTGATTGACATGACCCATTCCATTAGCTTAGCACCCGATCGTTTAGTATGTTGCTATTGCTTTCTTCATGACTTATACATGTTCCTATGACTATGATATTATGCAACTCCCATTTGCTGGAGGAACACTTTGTGTGCTACCAAACATCACAACGTAAATGGGTGATTATAAAGGAGCTCTACAGGTGTCTCCAAAGGTACATGTTGGGTTGGCATATTTCGAGATTAGGATTTGTCACTCTGATTGTCGGAGAGGTATCTCTGGGCCCTCTCGGGAATGCACATCACATAAGCCTTGCAAGCATTGCAACTAATGAGTTAGTTGTGAGATGATGTATTACGGAATGAGTAAAGAGACTTGTCGGTAATGAGATTGAACTAGGTATTGAGATACCGACTATCGAATCTCGGGCAAGTAACATACCGATGACAAAGGGAACAATGTATATTGTTATGCGGTCTGACCGATAAAGATCTTCATAGAATATGTAGGAGCCAATATGGGCATCCAGGTCCCGCTATTGGTTAGTGACCAGAGAGGTGTCTCGGTCATGTCTACATAGTTCTCGAACCCGTAGAGTCTGCACGCTTAACGTTCATTGACGATATAGTACTATGAGTTATGTATGTTGGTGACCGAATGTTGTTCGGAGTTTTGGATGAGATCACGGATATGACGAGGAACTCCGGAATGGTCCAGAAGTAAAGATTGATATTTGGATAGTAGTGTTTGATCTCCGGAAAGGTTCCGGAATCCATCGGAAGGGATTCTGTATGTTTCCCGAAATGTTTGGGCACGAGAACACTTTATCTGGGCCAAAGGGGAAAGCCCACGAGGTTTTTGGAAAGCACAAAAGGAAGCTTTGCGGAGTCTAGGGGCCAGACGCCAGGGTCCTTGGCATCTGGGTCCAGACGCCGGGAACCCTGGCATCTGGCCCTGGAGTCCGAGAAGGACTCTTGCCTTTCGGGTGAAACCGACTTTGTGGAGGCTTTTACTCCAAGTTTCGACCCCAAGGCTCAACATATAAATAGAGGGGTAGGGCAACACCCAAGATACATCAAGAAACACCAAGCCTTGTGCCGGCAACCCCGTCTCCTCTAGTTTATCCTCCGTCATAGTTTCATAGTGCTTAGGCGAGGCCCTGCGAAGATTGTTCTTCACCAACACCATCACCACGCCATCGTGCTGTCGGAACTCATCTACTACTTCGCCCCTCTTGCTGGATCGAGAAGGCGAGGACGTCACCGAACCGAACGTGTGCAGAACTCGGAGGTGTCATGCTTTCGTTGCTTGGATCGGTCGGATCGTGAAGACGTACGACTACATCAACCGTGTTGATATAACGCTTCCGCTTACGGTCTACGAGGGTACGTAGACAACACTCTCCCCTCTCATTGCTATGCATCACCATGATCTTGTGTGTGCGTAGGAAAATTTTTGAATTTACTACATTCCCCATCATCCAGGGGGCCTACGAGGTTGGGGGGCGCGCCCTAGGGGGGGCGCCCACAACCTCGTGGACAGGGTGTGGGCCCCCTGGTCTTCATCTTTGGCGAGGATTTTTTATTATTTATTGTAAGATATTCCGTGGAGTTTCAGGTCATTCCGAGAACTTTCTTTTTCTGCAAAAAAAACAACATCATGGCAATTCTGTTGAAAATAGCGTCAGTCCGGGTTAGTTCCATTCAACTCATTCAAGTTAGAGTCCGAAACGAGGGCAAAAGTGTTTGAAAAAGTAGATACGACGGAGATGTATCAACTCCCCCAAGCTTAAACCCTTGCTTGTCCTCAAGCAATTCAGTTGACAAACTGAAAGAGAAAAAGAAAAACTTTTACAAACTTTGTTTGCTGCTGTTGTTGTAAATATGTAAAGTCAGCATTCAATTTTTCAGCAAGGATTATAACTAACCACATTTGCAATAATTCTCAGGTCTCATGATTACTTATATCAATAGCATAATCAACTAGCGAGTCATAATAATAAATCTTGGATGACAACACTTTCTCAAAACAATCATAATATGATATAACAAGATGGTATCTCGCTAGCCCTTTCTGAAACCACAAAACATAAATGCAGAGCACCTTTAAAGATCAAGGACTGACTAGACATTGTAATTCATGGGAAAAGAGATCCAATCATAGTCATACCCAATATAAATTAATAGTAATGAATGCAAATGATAGTTGTGCTCTCCAGCTAGTGTTTTTAATAAGAGGGTGATGACTCAACATAAAAGTAAATAGATAGGCCCTTCGCAGAGGGAAGCAGGGATTTGTAGAGGTGCCAGAGCTCGGTTTTGAAATAGAGAAAAATAATATTTTGAGCGGTATACTTTCATTGTCAACATAGCAACTAAGAGATGGCGATATCTTCCATCTCACACACATTATAGGCGGTTCCCAAACAGAATGGTAAAGTTTATACTCCCCCTCCACCAACAAGCATCAATCCATGTCTTGCTCGAAACAACGAGTGCCTCCAACAAACATCAGGTTCCAGGGGGAGTTTTGTTTGCAATTATTTTGATTTAGTTTGCATAAAGCATGAGACTGGGCATCCCGGTGACCAGCCATTTTCTCATGAGTGAGGAGCGGAGTCCACTCCTCTTGAGAATAACCCGCCTAACATGGAAGATAAGGACAGCCATAGTTGATACATGAGCTATTCGAGCATACAAAACAGAATGTTTATTTGAAGGTTTAGAGTTTGGCACATACAAATTTACTTGGAACGGCAGGTAGATACCGCATATAGGTAGGTATGGTGGACTCATATGGAATAACTTTGGGGTTTAAGGGATTGGATGCACAAGTAGTATTCCCGCTTAGTACAAGTGAAGGCTAGCAAAAGACTGGGAAGCGACCAACTAGAGAGAGACAACAGCCATGTACATGCATTAAAATTAATAAACATTGGATGCAAGCATGAGTAGGATATAATCCACCATGAACATAAATATCGTGAAGGCTATGTTGATTTATTTCAACTACATGCGTGAACATGTGCCAAGTCAAGTCACTTAAATCATTCAAAGGAGGACACCACCCCATCATACCACATCATAACCATCTCAATAGCATGTTGCAAACATTTTTATTCATAATAAGCTGAATCAAAAACGGTGAACTCATCATATTTACAAAACCAAAAGAGGTCGAGTTCATACCAGCTTTTGTCATCTCAGTTAGTCCATCATATTTCATCATAATTGCCTTTCACTTGCATGACCGAACGAAGTGAATAATAATAAGAGTGCACGTGCATTGGACTAAGCTGGAATCTGCGAGCATTGAATAAACAGGAGAAGACAAGGCAATATGGGCTCTTGATTAAATCAACAATAATGCATATAAGAGTCACTTCAACAATTTAATCATGGTCTTCTCCTATCGACCCCCAAAGAAAAGAAAAGAAAAGAAATAAAAACTATTTACACGGGAAAACTCCCAACAAGAAAAAGAAGAACGGGAAATATTTTTGGGTTTTTCTTTTTTAATTACTACTACAGCAGAAAAGTAATCTACTACTATTTTTTTGTTTTTTCTTAAGGTTTAACAGACACACAAGAAGAAAGCAGGAAAAAAAAGAAAATAAACTAGCATGGATATTACAGTGAAAGAGTATGAGCACCGACATCTAGCAATGAGTGTGTGTAAACATAAATGTAATGTCGGTGAGAGAAATACGTACTCCCCCAAGCTTAGGCTTTTGGCCTAAGTTGGTTTATTGCCAGGGATAGCCTGGCGGATAACCATAGGTGTAGCTGGGGTCGTACTGCGACGAAGAATAGTTGGGGTTGTACTGTGATGAGGAAGACCCTGACTGCCATTGGCTGACAGCCATCTCCGGATCCCAAGAATAAACAGACTGTCGTGGAGGCTCCTCATGTGGTTCCGGTTCCGGGGCTGGTACAGGATTCTTGTAAGCTTGGACGGCAGCCCACGTAACGAGATAAGGTCCTACAAAATTAAACAAAGAAGGAGCAGGCAAGGTAATAGTTTCAGGATGATGTTTATGAAAGAATAATTTATATTTGAGCTCTCCATTCCTGCCCTTAACAATAAAATCATGCGCTAGCATACTCTTATAATCTAGATAAGCACTAGGCAACAATTGTTCTTCTTTCTCATGAAGCCTAATAGCTATGTTAAAATGTGCAGCGAGGCGTGAAGCATAAATGCCTCCAAAGATGGGACCCTTAGTACGGTTCATACTTAACCGTCTAGCAATAATTCTGCCCATGCTAACAGTGTTATCGCGGTATAAACCACGGAACAAAATAATAATATCAGGAACACTAAGGTTCCCACAGTTCTCGCGGCCAATCAAGCAACGACTAGCAAATAAGGCAAAATAGCCTAATACAGGAAAATGTATGCTAGTGATTCTTGCATTAGAAACCTTCCTGGTTTCTCCCACAGAGATAGTGTTAATAAACGCTTCCACCTCTTTACGGTGTGGTTCCTCTAAGGTACCCTCAGGGGGTATGTTGCAGACTTCACAAAATTCAGACAATGGCATCTTCTTAACAACGTCATATAAATGAAACTCTACTGAAGGAGGTGAGTCCTTAGGGAAAAAGTAGAAGTTTTGTACGAAAGTATTTATGAGTAAGAGATACTGAGGACGTTGGTCGCGGACGAAGTCGGTGAGGCCGGCATTCTCAATCAATGAATAGAAATCCTCGTAAATCCTGGCCTATCTCAAGAAATTATTGGAAGGACATTCACATGGCCGGACCTCCGCGGTACGAGGCAAATTATATTTGGGCCTCTGTGCTTCTTCATTTTGTTTCTCCTTTGAGCTTTGGCTCGATGAGCCCCTCAAAAGTCTCTTCATTATTTTCTGAAATAATCTGAAATTTTTAGTAACTTCAAACAAAAGTGAACCAACTTCAATAAAACTGATAGCAACTACTCCTACAAGTGCCTAGAACCTATATCAAGCATTAGAACTACTTGGAACCATATAAATTTGACATGCAAGCTCAAGAACATGGTCACCTATGCAACACACATTTGCAAAGAATAAAGCACTAGAACAAAAACTAATTGGACCAATGGAGGAGTCACATACCAAGGAACAATCTCCCCAAGCAGTTTTGCGAGAGGTGCTTTGTGCAAGGAGATCGAAAATTACAGCAAAGAGTGCTGGAACTCGTGCTTGAGTTGGATTTTCGTTTTTTGGGAGGAAGAAGAAGAGGATGGGTGCAGGAATAAGTGGAAGAGGGCCACCGTGGGCCCACGAGGCAGGGGGGCGCGCCCAAGGGTGTAGGGCGCGCCCTCCACCCTCGTGACCAGGTGGCAGCTCCCCCCGTGGTAATTTTTGCACCATAAATCCTCAAATATTCCTAAAAAAATCATATTAAATTGGCATGTCATTCTGAGGACTTTTATTTTTGGGATATTTTTATATTGCATGGATAAATCAGGAAACAGACAGAAAAATACTATTTTTACTTTATTTCAACTAAATGACAGAAAGTATAAAGAAGGTACAAAAGGTTGTGCTTCTAGTTTCATCCATCTCATGCTCATCCAAAAGAATCCACTAACAAGGTTGATCAGGTCTTGTTAATGAACTCATTCCGATTAACATGGAACCGGAGAGATTTCGAATAACACTAAGTTACTTCAACGGGGATATGCACATCCCCTATAATAAGTATATCATATTTCTTCTTGACAGTAGGAAGAGGAAATTCAAAACCTCCAAATATAATTGATGGAATTTTTCCAATAGAGTTGATACAATGAACTTGAGGTTGTTTCCTCGGAAAGTGTACCGTATGCTCATTACCTTTAACATGAAAAGTGACATTTCCTTTGTTGCAATCAATAACAGCCCCTGCAGTATTAAGAAAAGGTCTTCCAAGAATAATAGACATACTATCGTCCTCGGGAATATCAAGAATAACAAAGTCCGTTAAAATAGTAACGTTTGCAACCACAACAGGAACATCCTCACAAATACTGACAGGTATAGCAGTTGATTTATCAGCCATTTGCAAAGATATTTCAGTAGGTGTTAACTTATTCAAGTCAAGTCTACGATATAAAGAGAGAGGCATAACACTGACACCGGCTCTAAGATCACATAAAGCAGTTTTAACATAATTTCTTTTAATGGAGCATGGTATAGTAGGTACTCCTGGATCTCCAAGTTTCTTTGGTATTCCACCCTTAAAAGTATAATTAGCAAGCATGGTGGAAATTTCAGCTTCCGGTATCTTTCTTTTATTTGTAACAATATCTTTCATGTACTTAGCATAAGGATTCATTTTGAGCATATCAGTCAATCGCATATGCAAAAATATAGGTCTAATCATTTCAGCAAAGCGCTCAAAATCCTCATCATCCTTTTTCTTGGATGGTTTGGGAGGAAAAGGCATGGGTTTCTGAACCCAAGGTTCTCTTTCTTTACCATGTTTCCTAGCAATAACATCTCTCTTATCATAACGTTGATTCTTTGATTGTGGGTTATCAAGATCAACAACAGGTTCAATTTCTACATCATTATCATTACTAGGTTGAGCATCCTCATGAACATCATCATTAACATTTTCATTAGGTTCATGTTCATGACCAGATTGTGTTTCAGCATCAGACATAGAGATATCATTTGGATTATCAGGTGTTTCAACAATAGGTTCACTAGAAGTTTGCACAGTTCTATCATTTTTCTTTTTCTTCTTTTTAGAAGAACTAGGTGCATCAATATTATTTCTCTGAGAATCTTGCTCAATTCTCTTAGGGTGGCCTTCAGGATACAAAGGTTCCTGAGTCATTCTACCAGTTCTAGTAGCCACTCTAACAGCATAATCATTTTTCTTACTATTCATTTCATCAAGCAATTCTTTTTGAGGTTTAAGTACTTGTTCTACTTGAGTGGTGACCATAGAAGCATGTTTGCTAACAAGTTTAAGTTCACCTCTAATATTAGCCATATAATCACCCAAGCGTTTAATCATATAAGCATCTTGTTTTAATTGTCTACCAAAATAAGCATTGAAGTCTTCTTGCTTAAACATAAAGTTATCAAACTCATCCAAGCACTGACTAGCAATTTTAGTAGGAGGGACTTCTGCTTTATCATATCTATAGAGAGAATTTACCTTTACTACCTGTGTCGGGTTATCGGGATCACCAGGTTCTTCAATAAATAAAGGATTAAGATCATATGTTTCTTCAACAGGCGGTAAATTAAGACCATGTATTTCTTCAATAGGAGGTAAATTCTTAACATCTTCAGCTTTAATACCTTTTTCTTTCATAGATTTCTTTGCCTCTTGCATATCTTCGGGACTGAGAAATAGAACACCTCTCTTCTTCGGAGTTTGTTTAGGAATAGGCTCAGTAATTGGAGCAGCAACTGGCTCAGGAGGTGCCCAATTATTTTCATTTGTCAACATATTATTCAATAGAATTTCAGCTTCGTCCGGTGTTCTTTCCCTGAAAGGAGAACCAGCACAACTATCCAGGTAATCCCTGGAAGCATCGGTTAGTCCATTATAAAAGATATCAAGTATTTCATTTTTCTTAAGAGGATGATCAGGCAAAGTATTAAGTAACTTGTGAAGCCTCCCCCAAGCTTGTGGGAGACTCTCTTCTTTAATTTGCACAAAGTTGTATATTTCCTTTAAAGCAGCTTGTTTCTTATGAGCAGGGAAATATTTAGCAGAGAAGTAATAAATCATATCCTGGGGACTACGCACACAACCAGGATCAAGAGAATTAAACTATATCTTAGAATCACCCTTTAATGAAAACGGAAATATTTTCAGTATATAAAAGTAGCGAGATCTCTCATCATTAGTAAATAGGGTTGCTATATCATTTAATTTAGTAAGATGTGCCACAACAGTTTCAGATTCATAGCCATGAAAAGGATCAGATTCAACCAAAGTAATTATATCAGGATCAACAAAGAATTCATAATCCTTATCGGGAACACAGATAGGTGAAGTAGCAAAAGCAGGATCAGGCCTCATTTTATCTCTAAGTGATTATTTGTTCCATTTAATTAATAGACTTTTAAGATCATGACGATCTCTGCAAGCTAAAATAGCGGTAGAAGATTCCATATCAAAAACATAACCTTCAGGAATAACAGGCCTATCTTCATCATCACTTTCATCATTATAATCAGATTCAATAATTTCTTTCTCTCTAGCCCTAGCAATTTTTCAGCAAGAAATTCACTAAGGGGCACAGTAGTATCAGGCATAGAAGTGGTTTCATCATAAGTATCATGCATAGCAGAAGTGGCATCATCAATAACATGCGACATATCAGAACGAATAGTAGAAGCAGGTTTAGGTGTCGCAAGCTTACTCATAACAGAAGGTGAATCAAGTGCAAAGCTAGATGGCAGTTCCTTACCTCCCCTCGTAGTTCAGGGATAAATTTTTGTTTTCTCGTCTTTCAAGTTCTTCATAGTGTCCAGCAGATATAAATCCCAAGTGACTCAAAGAATAGAGCTATGCTCCCCGGCAACGGCGCCAGAAAAAGGTCTTGACAACCCACAAGTATAGGGGATCACAACAGTTTTCGAGGGTAGAGTATTCAACCCAAATTTATTGATTCGACACAAGGGGAGCCAAAGAATATTCTCAAGTATTAGCAACTGAGTTGTCAATTCAGCCACACCTGAAAACTTAGTATCTGCAGCAAAGTGTTTAGTAGCAAAGTAATATGATAGTGGTGGTAACGGTAACAAAAGAGTAATGAAAGCAAAGTAATATTTTTGGTATTTTGTTGTGATTGTAACAATAGCAATGGGAAAGTAAATAAGCGAGAACCAGTATATGGAAAGCTCGTAGGCATCGGATCAGTGATGGATAATTATGCCGGATGCGGTTCATCATGTAACAGTCATAACATAGGGTGGCACAGAACTAGCTCCAATTCATCAATGTAATCTAGGCATGTATTCCGAATATAGTCATACATGCTTATGGAAAAGAACTTGCGTGACATCTTTTCTCCTACCCTCCCATGGCAGTGGGGTCCTATTGGAAACTAAGGGATATTAAGGCCTCCTTTTAATAGTGAACCAGAACAAAGCATTAGCACATAGTGAATACATGAACTCCTCAAACTAAGGTCATCACCGGGAGTTGTCCCGATTATTGTCACTTCGGGGTTGCCGGATCATAAAACATAGTAGGTGACTATAGACTCGCAAGATAGGATCAAGAACTCACATATATTCATGAAAACATAATAGGTTCAGATCGGAAATCATGGCACTCGGGCCCTAGTGACAAGCATTAAGCATAGCAAAGTCATAGCAACATCAATCTCAGAACATAGTGGTTACTAGGGATCAAACCCTAACAAAACTAACTCGATTACATGATAAATCTCATCCAACCCATCACCGTCCAGCAAGCCTACGATGGAATTACTCACGCACAGCGGTGAGCATCATGGAATTGGTGATGGAGGATGGTTGATGATGACGACGACGATGAATCCCCTTCTCCGGAGCCCCGAACGGACTCCAAAATCATCCCTCCCGAGAGGTTTTAGGGCTTGGCGGCGGCTCCGTATCGTAAAACGAGATGATTTCTTCTCCTCTATTTTTTTCTCCCTGAAAGCAAATATATTGAGTTGGAGTTGGCGTCGGAAGGTCTCCAGGGGGCCCACGAGGTAGGGGGCGCGCCCTAGGGGGGCGCCCCCCACCCTCGTGGACAGGGTGTGGGCCCCCTGGTCTTCCTCTTTGGCAAGGATTTTTTATTATTTATTGTAAGATATTTCGTGGAGTTTCAGGTCATTCCGAGAACTTTTGTTTTCTGCACAAAAAACGACATCATGGCAATTCTGCTGAAAACAGCGTCAGTCCGGGTTAGTTCCATTCAAATCATACAAGTTAGAGTCCAAAACATGGGCAAAAGTGTTTGGAAAAGTAGATACGACGGAGACGTATCAGTGGCGCCATTGGTGTCTCCCGCGGAGGCGGTATTGGTGTCTCCGATGCCGGCACGGGTATTGGAGCTTAATGCACCCTGGTCTACGCCGGCCGGCACCTCGACAGCAAGCGGCCCCTCTGTCAGTTGCACGCCCGCCGTTGGCGGTGCCTCGACATTAGCCTAGCTCGACGCCATCACGGTAACTAAGCCTCTCGGCCGATGACTTCATCTCCTTGCCTTTGACTGGGCATCCCTGATGCCCTACATGTTTTTGCAGGCGCCGCCGACGTTCCATGCACTCTCCTGCACTCCGTGGGCGGCGAGTTGATCGATGTCGCCAAGGGAAGAATCGTTCAACCGGGCAACCCCGTGTTCCACGGTAATCCGATGCCACCCACCGTGTATAGGGTTGAACTAGTTCGGGTGCTGCTAGGCTTCGACAAGTTGTTACCTCCGATTTGACCCGCTGGGGCCGACAAAGATGATGTGA
Organism: Triticum aestivum; assembly: GCF_018294505.1. Taxonomy (NCBI): domain Eukaryota; kingdom Viridiplantae; phylum Streptophyta; class Magnoliopsida; order Poales; family Poaceae; genus Triticum; species Triticum aestivum. Next base: position 64,581,132 of record NC_057806.1, read on the forward strand.
TGACCCTCAGCGCCTGCATAAGCTAGCCCCTGCTTTGGCCGAAGAGCCAGATTCGTTTGGGGGCGTGGGACACCACCCCACAGACAACACCGCCAGTCGTGCCGGCGCCAAGCCATGGCAAGACCGCCGCAACGCTACCGGACATGCCGGACATCCCTATGGCATAGGATCCAAACATGCATATGGCATAGGATCCGGACGACGACGACAACAACGACGGTACATTTACCAACATCGATAAGTACTTTGCTGAACATGGGTACGATGACGAATTCTTGGGGCCTCCTTCTCAAGAACCAACCTTGCAAAAGACGATCACGATCTAGCTGGTACCACGGAGAAACCCAATTGCAACAGGCATCGTCTGGCATTCAGTTCTCAGGAGACGCCTCTAGCTGCCGCCTTCACCGAGCCTCAGATAGCCAAGGTGCAAAATATTATCAGCCCCAACACACTCAAGAAGGCGGTCTGTGAGCAGAACTCGATCCCATTATAGCAAAAGAAGAAGGGACGAAAAATAAAGAGTAACAAGGGTGCGAGCCACCTGGCACCGAGTATGATCCGTGCTCAGGATGGTTCACCTTCACCTAAGGATATCTCGAGGAGGGTGCATTTGGCGGGTAGGCCGATGCTACCGACTAATCTGCTCAATGCTGCAACCGGTGCTATGCGGAGTCTGCATGATAGTGTTCTTTCTTTGGAGAAGCGGCGTCGTCTCTCCGAGAATGATGTGGCATACCCGGTTTTCGTGGCCAAGGTGCCACAGGGCAAGGGATTTGTGGATAACACCATCGGGGGTACGATCGTCCTGCGGTTTGATGACATCTTTGCTATGTTTAACCTACATCCGCTGCACTACACCTTCGTTCGGCTATTTTTGCCGAGTATGGAGATGCGGATCATTAGAGACAAGACCCCGGACATTGTGATAGTTGCTACCTGTTGAGCTTGCGTTGGTTTTACCCGAAGAGGAGAGGATGATGCAGCAGAGTAGCGTAAGTATTTCCCTCAGTTTTTGAGAACCAAGGTATCAATCCAGTAGGAGGCCACGCTCAAGTCCCTCGTACCTGCACAAAACGATAGCTACTCGCAACCAACGCGATTAGGGGTTGTCAATCCCTTCACGGTCACTTACGAGAGTGAGATCTGATAGAGATAATATTTTTGGTATTTTTGGTATAAATATGCAAAGTAAAAAGTAAAAGGCAAAGTAAAAAACAAAGCAAGATTAAAGTGATGGAGATTGATATGATGAGAATAGACCCGGGGGCCATAGGTTTCACTAGTGGCTTCTCTCAAGAGCATAAGTATTCTACGGTGGGTGAACAAATTACCGTTGAGCAATTGACAGAATTGAGCATAGTTATGAGAATATCTAGGCATGATCATGTATATAGGCATCACGTCCGTGACAAGTAGATCGAAACGATTCTGCATCTACTACTATTACTCCACTCATCGACCGCTATCTAGCATGCATCTGGGCCTCCGGTTAATAGGTTAGTCCCAAAAAATAATATAAAAGTGGAATATAAAGCCCAATATAGTCCAAAACAGTAGATAATATAGCATGGAGCAATCAAAAATTATAGATACGTTGGAGACGTATCAGGCATCCCAAGCTTAATTCCTGCTTGTCCTCGAGTAGGTAAATGATAAAAAGAGAATTTTTGATGCGGAGTGCTACTTGGCATAATTTCAATGCAAAATTTCTTAATTGTGGTATGAATATTCAGATTAGAAAGGTTCGAGACAAAAACTCATATTGACATAAAGAATAATAATACTTCAAGCATACTAATAAAGCAATTATGTCTTCTCAAAATAACATGGCCAAGAAAGTTATCCCTACAAAATCATATAGTCTGGCTATGATCTATCTTCACCACACAAAGTATTTAAATCATGCACAACCCCAATGACAAGCCAAGCAATTGTTTCATACTCTAACTTTTTCAAAACTTTTTCAATCTTCACGCAATACATGAGCGTGAGACATGGATATAGCACTATGTGGAATAGAAGGGTGGTTGTGGAGAAGACAAAAAGAAGGGAAGATAGTCTCACATCAACTAGGCGTATTAACGGGCTATGGAGATGCCCATCAATAGATATCAATGTGAGTGACTAGGGATTGCCATGCAACGGATGCACTAGGGCTATAAGTATATGAAAGCTCATCAAAATAAACTAAGTGGGAGTGCATCCAATTCGCTTGCTCACGAAGACCTAGGGCAATTTTTGAGGAAGCCCATCATTGGAATATACAAGCCAAGTTCTATAATGAAAAATTCCCACTAGTATATGAAAGTGACATAACGAGAGACTCTCTATCATGAAGATCATGGTGCTACTTTGAAGCACAAGTGTGGTAAAAGGATAGTAACATTGTCCCTTCTCTCTTTTTCTCTCATTTTTTTTCATTTTCATTTTTTTATTTGGGCCTTTTCCTTTTTTTATTGCCTCTTTTTTTTGTCTGGAGTCTCATCCCGACTTATCGGGGAATCATAGTCTCCATCATTCTTTCCTCATTTGGGACAATGCTCTAAAAATTGATGATCATCACACTTTTATTTTCTTACAACTCAACAATTACAACTCGATACTTAGAACAAATATGACTCTATATGAATGCCTCCGGCGATGTACTGGGATATGCAATGAATCAAGAGTGACATGTATGAAAGAATTATGAACGGTGGCTTTGCCACAAATACGATGTCAACTACATGATCATGCTAGCAATATGACATTAATGGAGCGTGTCATGATAAACGGAACGGTGGAAAGTTGCATGGCAATATGTCTCGGAATGGCTATGGAAATGCCATGATAGGTAGGTATGGTGGCTGTTTTGAGGAAGGTATATGGTGGGTGTAAGATACCGGCGAAAGGTGCGCGGTATTAGAGAGGCTAGCAATGGTCGAAGGATGGGAAAAAGTGCATATAATCCATGGACTCAACATTAGTCATAAAGAACTCATATACTTATTGCAAAAATCTAGAAGTTATCAAAGCAAAGTATTACGCGCATGCTCCTAGGGGGATAGATTGGTAGGAAAAGACCATCGCTCGTCGCCGACCACCACTCATTAGGAAGACAATCAATAAATAAATTATGCTCCGTCTTCATCACATAACGGTTCACCATATGTGCATGCTACAGGAATCACAAACTTCAACACAAGTATTCTTTAAATTCACAACTAGTAAACTAGCATAACTCTAATATTATCACCTCCATATCTCAAAACAATTATCATGCTTCAATCTTCTCTTAGTATTCAACGCACTCAAAAGAAAGTTTCACAAATCTTGAATACCAAGCATATTAATATTAAGCAAATTACCATGCTATTAAGACTCTCAAAATAATTTAAGTGAAGCATGAGAGATCAATAGTTTCTTTAAAACAAACGACCACCGTGCTCTAAAAGATCTAAGTGAAGCACATAGAGCAAAATTATAACGCTCAAAAGATATAAGTGAAGCGCATAGAGCAAAACTACATAGCTCAAAAGATATAAGTGAAGCACATAGAGTATTCTATCAAATTCCAATTCAAGTATGGCTCTCTCAAAAGTTGTGTACAGCAAGGATGATTGTGGCACACTAACAAACAAAGAAACAAATAATACAAGACGCTCCAAGCAAAACACATATCATGTTGGTGAATAAAAATATAGCTCCAAGTAAATTACCGATGGAAGTGGACGAAAGAGGGGATGCCTTCCGGGGCATCCCCAAGCTTTGACTTTTTGGTGTCCTTGGATTATCTTGGGGGTGCCATCGGCATCCCCAAGCTTAGGCTCTTTCCACTCCTTGTTCCACAATCCATCAAAAGAATTCACCCAAAACTTGAGAACTTCACAACACAAAACTCAATAGAAATCTCGTGAGCTCCGTTAGAGAAAGAAACCAAAAGACCACTTCAAATTACTGTAATGAACTCACTATTTATTTATATTGGTGTTAAACCTACTGTATTCCAACTTCTCTATGGATTATATATACTATTTTACTAACCATAGATTCATCAAAATAAGCAAACAACACACGAAAAACAGAATATGTCAAAAACAGAACAGTCTGTAGTAATCTGTAACTAACGCAAACTTCTGGAACTCCAAAACTTCTACCAAAATTAGAAGACCTAGACAATTTGTTTATTGATCATCAGCAATTGGAATCAGTATTTTATCACGTTCTGATGATTTTTAACAATTCGGGCACTGAACGCAAAGTTTCTGGAAATTACAACAAGATCAAATAACTATCATCCCAGAAGATCCAACAGGTCTAACTTGGCACAAACACTAATTAAAACTCAAAACCGCATCCAAACAGAAGGTAGATGGGTTATTTATTCCCTAACAGAAGAAAAACACAAAAAACTAAAAATAAAATTGGGTTGCCTCCCAACAAGCGCTATTGTTTAACGCCCCTAGCTAGGCATAAAAGCGAGGATAGATCTAGGTATTGCAATCTTTGGAAGGCAATCCATAAGTGGATCTCATGATGGTTTCATAAGGCAATTTTATTTTCTTTCTTGGAAAGTGTTCCATGCCCTTTTTTTAATAGAAATTGGAATCTAATATTCTACGATGGGTGAACAAATTACTGTTGAGCAATTGACAGAATTGAGCATAGTTATGAGAATATCTAGGCATGATCATGTATATAGGCATCACGTCCGTGACAAGTAGATCGAAACGATTCTGCATCTACTACTATTACTCCACTCATCGACCGCTATCCAGCATGCATCTAGAGTATTAAGTTAAAAATAGAGTAAAGCTTTAAGCAAGATGACAAGATGTAAAGAGATAAATTCATGCAATATGAAATAAACCCCATCTTGTTATCCTCCATGGCAATGATACAATACGTGCCTTGCTGCCCCTTCTGTCACTGGGAAAGGACACCGCAAGATCGAACCCAAAGCTAAGCACTTCTCCCATGGCAAGAACTACCAATCTAGTTGGCCAAACAAAACGGATAATTCGAAGAGACTTGCAAAGATAACCAATCATACATAAAAGAATTCAGAGAAGATTCAAATATTGTTCATAGATAGACTTGATCATAAACCCACCATTCATCGGTCTCAACAAACACACCGCAAAAAGAAGAAAATTACATTGAATATATCTCCACAAGAGAAGGAGAACTTTGTATTGAGATCCAAAAAGAGAGAAGAAGCCATCTAGCTAATAACTATGGACCCAAAGGTCTGAGGTAAACTACTCACACTTCATCGGAGAGGCTATGATGATGTAGAAGCCCTCCGTGATGACGGCCCTCTCCGGCGGAGCTCCAGAACAGGCCCCAAGATGGGATCTCGTGGATACAGAAAGTTGTGGCGGTGGAATTAGGTTTTTGGCTCCTATTCTGATCGTTTGGGGGTACGTGGGTATATATAGGAGGAAGAAGTACGTCGGTGGAGCTTCGGTGGGCCCACGAGGGTGGGGGCGCACCTGGGGGTGTAGGGCGCGCCCCCCTACCTCGTGCCCTCCTCGGAGCTTTCTTGGCGTAGGGTCCAAGTCTCCTGTGTCTTATTCGGGAAGAAAATCACGTTCCAGAAAGGATTTTTCTGTTTGAACTCCGTTTGATATTCCGTTTCTTCGAAACACTGAAATAGGCAAAAAACAGCAATTGTGGGATGGGCTTCCGGTTAATAGGTTAGTCCCAAAAATAATATATAAGTGGAAAATAAAGCCCAATATAGCCCAAAACAGTAGATAATATAGCATGGAGCAATAAAAAATTATAGATACGTTGGAGACGTATCAATAGTCGACCCCTTCTACATGTGTGCCAAGATCTTGGGCAGCGCTGGGGACTGGCAAGTCGCGAGTTCTTACCTCGAAGGCGTCATTCTGGCAAACCCAGATAAGGATAACTTCCTCGTGCCTTACTTTCCCGAGTAAGTCATCCCCTCACCGCCCCATAACATATGATTTCTTAGATTTCGATCGGTCTTTTTTTTTCTAACATTCCGTGTTTTGTGCAGTGACACACATTGCACACTCATCCTCTTAAGCCCGAAATATTGCATGGCCATGTATTTCGACTCGGACCATTAGTCGAAGAAAGACTACACAAATATCAAGAAAGTTCTTGATGATGTTCTCCCCGGCTACGCCAGATCTGGAGGCACCTTCACTAGGCCAGTTCGTAGGTACGGCAAGCACGTGTTCGCCCACAATACGACGTTCCCCTGCATCAAGCAGCCGCCTGGCGGTCAGAAGGATGCCTACTACGCTCTCCATCACATGCGGGCGATCGTACGGGACCATAATCACCTTCTGCTACCAAATAATCTCAAAGATTGGGCCACAAGCTTGTCGGCAATCCAGGACGCGGACATCAGACAAGAATTCTTTCGCATCCAGTCAAAGTTTGTGGAAATCATCCATCAAGATGTCCTTCGTACCTCGGGGCAGTTCTACCTCAGATATCAACCGTCCAACAGTGAGATAGACACAACGCTACAAATGCAGGCTGACAACGCCCGCGATTTCATGACCATCACGAGAGACGGAGGCTTCATCCACGCTCAGGTCCCTGAGTCGAGTCGAAAGTAGTGATGCTATATGTAGTTCTGAAACATCGATTAGCTCATGTTGTAATTAAACTTCAATGAACTTGTATGTCTCTTTGGTTTGGACAGTCGTTCAACTTAGATGTAATCGATGCTATTTATTAGTAGGACCATGAATCGTGCTATTAATGTCTTGCTTTTCTCTTCCGATCCTTTTGTTGCATACTTATATATTGCTTACGTATTGTCTGTGAATTGCTACTAACGTTTTTTTGGCTAGTGCATAGAGATGCCGTCGTATGTCGTGTACAAGGGTAAGGTTCCCGGAGTCTACGACGACTGGGAGGAGCGTCGAAGACAGGTTCACCGTTTCTGCGGTAACAGTTACAAAGGGTAAACCACTAGGGCGGAGGCGGAATCTAGATACGCGCGCTATCTAGCGGGAGAGAGGAGGGAGCGGAGGAGGAACCGGATGAAGACCAGTTTCATCACGATGATGCTCATCGTGATCACTGCAGCTCTCTTCTATGTGATGGTAGTTTAGATGATCGATATCGACTTGTAATGTGAAGACAAACTCGCTACTCGCGGTCTCGAGACTTGTAATGTTCTATCTTTGTTTGGTCTTTTGAATTCAGAGACTAATATGATGAATTGTATTCGGAGACTAATCTTCTATTGTACTCGATGAATCTGCTGTTGCTGTGTGGTGCTGTCTACATTCTGTCCAGTAATATATTTTGTAACCTGTGCAAATATCAGAAAAGAAAAAAAATCCCTAATATTGATACTAGTGGCGCACCACCAACTAGTGCGCCATTAGTAAGCCAGAGCGCACTAGTGGCGCATCATCAACTAGTGCGCCATTAGTAAGCCCCCTGGGAGGCATACTAATGGCGCACTGCGTGGTGCGCCATTAGTATACCAGATACTAATGGCGCACCCGTGGTGCGCCATTAGTAAATAATGCTAATGGCGTGCTGCAAGTGGCGCACCTGTAGTGCGCCATTAGTAGCCAAAACAGGTGCGCCACTAGCAGGCCTTTTCCTAGTAGTGGGCCCATCACGACGACGCTTGTGATAACATCTCCATAGCGTCGTCCGACGCACGGACCCTCCGCGACCAGTGCCAGGTCCTTCGGGAGCAAGCTCACGAAGACGCTCGAACCACCATCGAGCGCCGGCGCGAAACGCGCCCCTAGTCAGACAAGCGGGCGGGACCCGCTATGGACCACCCAGCACCGGGGGGCCCCGACGGCCTACCTTACGAGGTTGGCTGCTCGGCCTTTACCCGTGAACTGCGGCAGTTCCAGTGACCGTCCCACCTCACGTTCAAGCCCGACGTCGGCGAGAAGTACACTGGCAAGACCCATCCGTCGGAGTTCCTCAGCATCTAAACCATCGCGATGCAGGCTGCTGGAGCTCGCGACGACAAGGTGCTCGCCAATTATTTCCCCTAGCGCTAAAGCCCAATGTGATGTCTTGGTTGATGCACCTGCCGGTGGATTCCCTTTCTTCTTGGTCGGATCTGTGCCTTGAGTTCGATGGAGCCTTCACAGGAGGCCACCATGCTCATGGCCACGCCAGTGATCTGCATATCATTCCCCAGAAGGGAGGGGAAACCCTGTGCAAGTACATCCAGAGATTCAGACGGGTGCAGTACAACATCCCCGACGTTAATCCTGCCGCTGTGATCAGCGCGTTCCACTAGAACGTGCGCAACCGCAAGATGCACGAAGAGCTGGCGATGACCAAAGTTAAGGATGTGGCCGAGCTCTATGTTCTGGCCAATAGGTGCGTCCGGGCTGAAGAGGGAAGGAAGTACCCCGGCGAAGACGCCGGCGCGAAAACCGACTCTACCGATGAAGACGCCACCACCCCAACGAAGAAGGGTCGACGTCGCAACAGGAAACGCAAAGGCAAGGCCATGCTTGCCACTGAGGGATCTGAAGATACCGGTGCCGGCAAAAAGGTCAAGGCAGACGCCCCCGGCAAGAAGATTACCGGGTGCGCCGCCTGCCGGGCCTTGGCGGCTACCGACAAGCCAGGAAGCTCTGGCAAGCAATACTGGAAGATCCACCGCACCAAGGGCCACAACCTCCAGAACTGCCGACAAGTCGAGGTGCTTGCTGAGAAGCAAAAGGCTGAGTACGAGAGGCGGGACAAGGAGAAGGACTAGGGCGGTGCTGAGGGATCCGGCAAGAAGCGTGGAGGCCAAGGAGGCCGCGCCGGCAAGGACAACCAGCAAGAGAGGCCCGCCTGGGGCCGCGACAAGAAACAAGAAGATGATGATCACGACGAGGACGACGAGTCTGGTGAGCAAGGGTTCCAGAAAGCTACAGAGGCCATGTGTGTCGATGGCGGCGCCTCGCTGCATACCTCTCACCGCCAGCTCAAGCAGTGGGCGCTTGAGATTACAGCACCAGAGCCGTCGTTCGATGCTCAGAAGCTGCTGAAGTGGTCCAGCATGCCCCTCATCTTTGACGCCGAGGACCACCCTGACCGCACTACCGCGGTCGGGTGTTTGCCATTGTTGGTCTCACAAACGATACGCAACCTCAGGGTGAACAAGATGTTGGTTGATGGCGGGGCCGACTTGAACCTGATCTCGCCTGTAGTGATCAAAAGGTTGCAAATCCCTGATGGAGACCTCAAGGAAACGGGCACGTTTCAAGAGGTCAACCCGGGGAGCCAGCCGAAGGGAAAGGTCACACTGCCCGGGACATTTGGAGGAGAGTTGAACTACAGGACTGAGAGGATCGTCTTCGACGTGGCCGATATCCCCTTGCCATACAACGGGATCCTTGGCCGCCCGGTAATAGCCAAGTTCATGGCAGCGTCACACTACGCCTATAACATGCTAAAGATGCCCGGGCCGTTGTCCATCATCTCCGTCCCCTCCGACAAGAATGACACGCTGATCTGCGCTGACCAACTCTATAGGGAAGAAGTTGCAGCAGCTGCTTTCAAGGCACCTGCTCCTGCCGCTGAAGGCTCGGGAGGGAAGAAGAAGCCTGATAAGAACTCTCGCACCCACTCCGGCAAGCGCACCTCCTCGGAGTGTTGTGCTACCGTCGAGGACGTGCCAGAGAGCTCTACCGACAAGAACAAGAGATCTAGAGCCGAGCCGCCGCAGACCAAGAAGGTGCCCGTTAGGGACGATGGCACGGGAGGGGCCTTTACCATAGGCTCCACCCTCTACAGCAAATAGGAAGGTGCGCTCGTCACCTTCCTGCTGGCGAATGTCGACGTGTTTGCGTGGCAAGCATCCGACATCCCCGGTGTTCCCAGGGAGGTGATTGAGCACCACCTATTTGTTTGCCCCCACGCGCGGCCCGTCAAGCAGAAGGACAAAAAGCAAGCTCTGGAGAGGCAGGAGTTCATCACAGAGGAGATCAGGAAGTTGGAAGCGGTAGGTTTGGTGAGAGGAGTGCTCCACCCGACGTGGTTGGCCAATCCGGTAGTGGTGCGCAAGGCGAATGGGAAGTGGAGGCTGTGTATTGATTACACAGATATCAATAAGGCTTGTCCTAAGGACCCCTTCCCGTTGCCGCACATCGACCAGATTGTTGACTCCACAGCCAGGTGTGATCTGTTATGATTCCTCGACGCCTACTCAGGCTACCACCAGATCTTCATGACAAGAGAGGATGAAGAGAAGACATAATTCATCACCCCATGTGAAATATGGAGGCATACATGGATGACATAGTGGTCAAAACCAAGGATGGGCCAACTCTTGTGCAAGATCTGGAAGAGATATTTGCCAACCTGTGCAAGATCAACCTCAAGCTAAACCCTGAGAAGTGTGTCTTTGGCGTTCCATCCGGCAAGCTTCTCCGGTTCATTGTGTCGCAGCGCGGTATTGAGGCAAACCCAGACAAAATCAAGGCTATTGAGCAGATTGAGGCGCCCAAGCGGATCAAAGATGTGCGTCAGCTCACCAGCTGCGTCGCCGCCATGAGCCGATTCATCTCCAAGTCCGCTGAGTGCGCCCTTCCTTTCTTCAAAATCTTGAAGAAGGCGGGCCCAATGGAGTGGACCCCAGAAGCCGAGGCAGCATTGCAGGATCTGAAGAAATACCTTTCCTCCACACCAATACTAGTTGCACCTAAACCACAAGAGCCATTGCTGCTATATCTGGCAGCGACGAATCAAGTGGTCAGCGCCGCACTGGTGGCGCAGAGGCAGGTCGACGAGGAGGCAGTGACGGCGGCAAAACAAGCGGATGACAAGCCGAAGATTCCCTCGGCAGGGCCTAGTGCCGGCAAGGCGCGGCCCCCGGCAGAGTCTGGTGCGACCAAGGCAGTGCCCATGCAGTCGAGTGAGGTGGTGCAGAAGAAGAAGATGACGCATCACCCGGTTTACTTTGTCAGCTCCCTCTTGCAGGGGGCTAGGTTGAGATATTCCGATGTGCAAAAATTACTCTTCGGCCTCCTTATGGCCTCGAGGAAGTTGCGTCATTACTTCCAAGCCCACGAGATCACTGTCGTCACCTGCCTCCCGTTGCAATGGGTACTGCATAACCCAGATGCAACCAGAAGGATTGTGGAATGGGCCTTGGAGCTATCGAGTTTCGGTTTGAAGTTTGAAAGTACCTCGACAATCTAGAGCAGAGTCTTGGCGGAGTTCATTGCAGAATGGCCCTCAACGCCTGACGAAGAAATCCAGGAGACCACTCTCCCCGGCAAGGAAGCAGGCCGTGACTGGATCATGTACTTTGATGGGGCTTTCTCGCTGCAAGGCGCCGGTGCCGGTGTGCTGCTCGTCGCACCCACCGGAGAGCACCTCAAGTACGTGATCCAGATGCACTTCCCCATGGAGATGTCCACCAACAACACTGCTGAGTACGAGGGATTGCTCGCCGGTCTCAGGATCGCGGCAGACCTCGGGGTTAAGAAGCTCATCGTCAGGGGTGACTCACAGCTCGTTGTCAGACAGGTCAAAAAGGATTATCAGAGCCCATTGATGAAAGCTCACGTAGATGAGGTGAGGAAACTGGAGGAACGCTTTGACGGTATCCAAGCGGAGCACATCCCCCGAGCGGAGAACGACATCGTTGATTACCTGTCAAAGCGTGCCGCATTCAAGCTACCTGTGGAACCAGGTACCTTTTTTCTCCGGTTAACTCAACCATCCGTCGAACCATCAACGGGGCAGAACAAGCAGAAGAAGTCAGGTCCCGGCAAGTACTTTCCTACCGAGCCCCCTGGGGCTGCCGGCAAGGGTGCTGCCGCGGACACTGAGCCTGCCCAAGAGCAACTTGCTCCGGCAGGGCGTCAAGCCCTGGCCGTAGAGACAGCCGCTCCCATGGCGGAAGAAATGCCTTTGGTCCTTGCCCTCGAGTCCCAGGCTCTGGCATTGGCGCAGCATACCATACAATTCCTCCAAACAGGGGAGCTTCCTGAGGAGAAGGAAGAAGCGGAAAAACTAGCCCGTCGGTCCGCCCCATACCAGTTCGTCGATGACGTCCTGTACAGGAGAAGACCAAACGGTGTGAAATTGAAGTGCATCCCCCGAAAGGAAGGACTAGAGCTGTTGGCAGAGATACACGGAGGCATATGTGGGTCCCACATAGGGTCGAGGGCCCTTGCCGGGAAGGCGTTCCGGCGAGGTTTCTTCTGGCCCACCGCCCTCCAGGATGCGACGGCACTAGTAACCAAGTGTGAAGCGTGTCCGCTCCATTCAAAGAAGCTTCATCAACCAGCTCAAGCCCTTCAAACAATCCCTCTCTCCCGGTCATTCTCGATCTCGGGACTCGATATACTGGGCCCTTTCCCCCGCGCTGTCGGGGGCTTTGAGTACTTGTACGTTGCAATCGAGAAGTTCACAAAGTGCCCGGAAGTGGAAGCAGTGAGAAAGGTGACCGCTCAGTCAGCCGACAAGTTTTTCAAGGGACTGGTCTGCCGTTTTGGTGTGCCAAACCGAGTCATCACCGACAATGGCACGCGGTTCACAAGCCACACCTTCATGCAATACATTCAAGACCTCGGTAGCAAGGTTTGTTTTGCTTCCGTGGCACACCCACGGAGCAACGGCCAAGCGAAGAGGGAAAATGTTGAAGTGTTTCTAGGACTGAGAACAAGTTGCACAAGAGTGGAAGGCGCTGGATTGATGAGTTGAAGGCGGTTCTTTGGTCGATCAGGACGACGCCAAATCGAGCCACCAGCCAGACACCTTTTGCCCTGGTATACGTGGAAGAAGTAGTTCTCCCGACATAACTCATATACGGGTCACCTCGAGTGCTCACTTATGATGAGCTTGAGCAAGAGCAGCTGCGCCAAGATGACGCGACGCTCCTTGAGGAAGATCGTCTTCGGGAGGCTGTGAGAGCAGCGTGCTACTAGCAAGCCTTGCGCCGCTACCATAGCCGCAAGGTTCATGCCCAAAGCTTTGAGGAAGGCGACCTTGTTCTTCGGCGCGTTCAGCCGGCCAAGATGCCAACAAGTTGACGCCGTAGTGGGAAGGCCCTTATCGGGTAATACGAGTCACCAGGCCCGGCGCAGTCCGCCTGGAGACCGAAGATGCCGTCCCAGTGAGCAACTCTTGGAACATCGAGCATCTTCACAAGTTTTACCCATAAGGCGCGGCTTGCTGGGCCTCCCGGCAAGCCACCTTTTGTACAAGCTTTGCCGGCAAGGCATGTGACCCTTTGTACAAAGCCAGGCACAGACCCTGAGCATAAATAAATGAAGCATTGGCGCCCTAAGTCATAGCATGCATGCTAGGTCGAGTCTCTTCTTTGGTTAGGATTGATAGTGCTCAGCAGTGACTAAGCCCTAGCTTAGAGGTCGAGTGTGCGTCTATCTGTTTCTCTTCTGTCCTCTTTTGGTTCGCAGGGCACATGAGCACTTCTGCTGAGCTACTTGGAAGAAAGAAAACAGACCGACGTCCCGACCCCGGCAAACCAGAGATGCCGGGGGGCTGCAAGCACAAGGATCCAACCGCGGTAAGATGAGATTGCCGAGGGGCTGCAGATCCAGATAAGTCTTTTATCCTCGGTCATGCATTTCGGAACAGGACTGGGGCATGTGAAACCTCGTTTTTATCTCTAGGCTACCGTGCTCCCCTTTTTCCTATACCTAAGGATTATTTCCTGGGTCCGAATTTGGTTGTAGCCGCGGCGGCAAGGAGGTAAAATCAGGAGCCTAAAGCCCACTTCATCCCTGCCTCCGCCAAGAGTGCGAGAACGGTCGAGTGGAGTGGGGGGACGACAAGGCCTATTGCCGGGCGAAAAACGTTTATCTTAAACAATAACAAGGATTCGCTCCTTGTCACGGGATTTACCCACGAACAAAAAACCCGACAAGCATCCCTTTTTCAATAAAAACATCCCATACAGGTACAGTTCATCCGGAATGAAAAACATGAGCAAGGGTATTACAAGCTTTAAATTTAACAAGGCCCGAAGGCTTACAGACTAAAAAAGAGATCAGATGCCCGTAATCCCTTTCTTGTCCCTCTCCTCAGGAGGCAGGTCAAGAAGGCTAAAGGGCAAAAGGGGCGCCTAGGCGAGCTACGAGCAGCAGAAAGCATCAATAGAACACCTCGGTAGCCGCCCACGGGTGGGCCGGTGATGATGGTGCCGAGAAAGGAGCTGGAAGACGAGGCGGTAGGACCGGCAATACGCGATGAAGACGTCGTTGCCCGCGTACTCTGAGTTGGCGGCCTTGCCGCTCACCCTCTTCCTCTTATGCAACCTCCCAAAGCCAGCCGCCCAAGGAGACGGCCCTGAGAAGTTCAAGGAGCTGGCCCCATCCCCGGCAAAACTCTGCCGGAGGAGCGGCCAGGTGCAGATGCTGCTGCTGCTGCACCCACCCAGGCGCGGGGCGTCCGACGCCTAGTCGGACTCATCACCATCATCTGCCCCGCTATCCTCCTCATCACTTTCGCTCGAGGAAGAGCTTCCATCATCAGAATCTCCATCGGAGGAGCTCCCCACGCAGCACTTCAGGCGAGTCCCGAAGTCTCTGAAGACCTTGACGGAGAGTAGGCCGTCCTCCATCAATTTGAAGTAGAGGACGATCCCCGCCGTCAGGCTGTGGATGCGGGCAAACATCTTCGACCCACGACGGAGGTACATGACCCGAGGAGCCGGGAAGTCGACGTCGACCCGTGTGCCCCCATTCCCACAACCCGTCATGTGCAATCTGAGGGATTTGGGCCGGTCGTGCTCCATCTCCCGAGCAAATGGGGCGGGAAGACGGAGACGGTGACACGGAGGCCGGCGCAGCCTAATGAAGAACTCACGGGGCTGGTCTCCGACATAGCCTTCCATCGGGAAAGGCACCATTGGCGGGGGCGAAGCCGGCGGGCCGCCCCGTCCTCCTCTTCCCCGAGCACTACGACCTCTGCCCCGGCCTCGCCCACGGACTCGCCCACGGACTCGCCCCTCCCCCTTCCCCTCGCGGCCGGTTCCACCACCATGGGCTCGGGAGGAGGAGGGACGCGCTGTCGAGCGACGACCCTCGCCGCCACCGTCGAGGGACCCGGGTTCCCTTTCTCCATGGCAAGTGAAAGGAAGAAGCATAAGCAAGAGGAGATAGATGCCAGAAGAATGTGGGACGCCATCCCCCCTTTCCCCTCTTTATAATGGGGCGGGGTCGGGGCTCGGCCGCCCCGCTCGGCCAATCCAGCCACCGGAGGTGCAGGGAATCAGGACCAACCCGCGACGGCCTGGTTTCCCGCCTCCACCGCTTGCCACACCAGGCGCATGAAGGACGCGTGGCAGATGTGCAGAACTGAGGGGACGGGTGAAGCGACTGTCGGATTTCGGGTTTCGGCAGACCCGTAAGGTTCGAACTCTGTGGTGCGCGCGAAGATTATGCCCTCTACCTCTCCGTCTCGCAAAGATATAAACTACTGAAAGAACAGCACAAGAGACACAAGGTTTATACTAGTTCGGGGCACCATTGTGGTGTAATACCCTACTCTAGTTTGTGGTGGGTGGATTGCCTCTTGGGCTGATGATGATGAACAATACAAGGAAGAACAGCCTCGCGAGGGTCTGCTCTTTAGCTAGGACGATGAACTGCTGGGAGGAGTTCAGCTGCCCTTCTCTCTCTCTCACTTGTTCTCTGCTTGCTCAGATTCTAGGTTCTGCTTGTCTGAAGCCTGCCTCTACTTGTTTGTAAGCTCCCCGCTTGCTTCTACCCTGGGGGTGGCTAGTCCTATTTATAGGCAGAGGCCCTGGGCCTCTTCCCAAATATTGAGCGGGAAGGGCGCCAACAATTGGCCAATTTGAAGGGGAACATCTGGTACACTTATCCTGACTAAAGTTGGTCCTCACCTGCCAAAGGCCCTGTGGTGACGCCGTTCTGGGCTCCACGATGACCTCCTTCCCACCATTGGACTGGCCTTGGTCTTGTTGCACCGAAATGGATGCCTTTGCTTGATCCTCTCGCCTGCGCTTGCCCCCTTTGCACCAAAGAGGAAAGGGAGACACTGCGCGGGCTGGCGCCCGCCTGGCACCCTTGGTCGTCATGGCTTGCGTCATGGGCACCTCGTGAGGTACCCCGCGTTGATCTCTCCGCCTCCTCGTGAGCCAGCCTGATGAGGCCGTGCCTGAGGAAGCTCCGTGTCGTCCGCCTCGCGAGGCTTGGCCCCTCGCGAGGGTCTTGAGTCTCGTGTTGATGAAGATGGGCCGTGCTGGGTCCCCTTTCAGCCACGCCGCAGGCCGCAGGCAGGCAAGTCTGGGGACCCCCGTTCCCAGAACGCCGACAGTAGCCCCCAGGCCCAAGGCGCGCATGGACTTGGCCGTGCCGAGAAGCGAAAGGGCAAGGGAGAAGCACCGCAGGCCCTAACAGCCTGCGGCTTTGGCGCCACATGGCGGTTGATTGGACGTGGGCGACTCCGCTTCCCCACGACGCCTCGGTGATCGCGTGGATTGGACAAGTCCCTGCATGCAGATCGCGTCATGATTACCTGGGATCGTGGAGGCCGACGGTTGGCCTTCGCTAGCTATAAGTATGGGGATGCGCGTGCCCTTCCAGTCCATCTCTCTTCGCTTCTCCTTCTCCTCCATGGCTTCGTAGAGGAGGTTTTCGGCTGTGGAAAAGGGGAAGGCCCACCAGGTTGAGCTTGCTTCTCCTCCACCCAAGCGCGGTCGAGGGAGCCCTCGGAAGCATCCCGTGGCTGCCTCGACAGCGTCTCGCGGTCATGGAGACGGTTCCCAGCGTGGTGGCGGGCGAGCCGCCGTGGCCGGGGAACGCGCCTTGGTCGCGCGCTCCACCAGGCCGCGCTTTTGTGCTACGCAGGTGCTGCCGGAGTTCGTCATTTGGTCAGCGGAGCCGACTAGCGCCTGGCTCCAACTCCCTCGCTTCCTCCTTGGTGAGCTCCCGGCTGGTGCCCCGGGTGGCCTCTGGCTTCAGGCGGACGGCTGCTGCAGCCGATCCTCATGGGCTGCGCTGGAGGTCTCCGCCACTGGGGGCTTGGCCTTAACTCGTGGCTTGCAGGCATTTGCCAGCGCTCGCGTCCTGGGGCGCCGGTGCACCCTGCACTTTATGTTTGATGGCGATGCCACCCTCTACATGAGGGTGTTCGGGGAGGTCGGTCGCCGCGTAGGGTGTTGCCCCGAGGACGACGACCGCGGCCGGGGACCCGGCCCCGACGACGATGAAGGGGACAGCGCCCGTGCGGATGGTGGAGCCCGAGGCTCCCCAAGCTTCATCAACTCTTCTTCAAGCGACTCCTCAAGTGGTGGCCGCAGTCAGCCCCCACGCCGTCGAGCTTGCTTGGGAGGCGGCGGTTCGTCCGCCCGTCGTCGCGCCCCGGTGAAGCGCGAGAGGGAGTCCGCTTGAGCCCCGGAGGCATCCCGAGTCATCTCCGCTGGCCGGTGTGAGGCGAGCCGCGCCGGGCTTGTTCTTTCTTTTCCTTTTGTTTGCTGCGCAAAAGAAAACAGCTGCATGGAGCCCCGCGGGGGCGTGTTGAGGGTTGTTGCTGTTTAACAATTACCTTGATTTCGTTTTCACGCTTTTCAGCTGTGTGTCAGCACGTAGATAGTTCCCGGCCCCAGCCGTGGGGGGGGGGGCGACCGACCCAGGCCCCGTGTGTGTGTCGCGGTGCCCGAGGGGCACGGACTGGAGGGATGCTCCCGCAATGGACCCGGGTCGTGAAACCTCAGAACGGTTAGAGCAGGAACCCTCGCGAGGGCGCTCGGCCGCCCTCCCTCGCGAGGCCTTTCGTAAGAGGAATCAAAACGGGGGAGTGAAAATCGATGAAACATAAACCAATGACGGCAACCCTCAGAACGGTTAGAGCAGGAACCCTCAGAACCTCAGAACGGTTAGAGCAGGAACCCTCACGAGGGCGCTCGGCCGCCCTCCCTCGCGAGGCCTTTCGTAAGAGGAATCAAAACGGGGGAGTGAAAATCGACGAAACATAAACCAATGACGGCAATAATTTCAATAAGACTTCAACTGCAAAAAAAGCAAGCCAACTGCGGAAAGCAAATGAAAAAGCCGCGTCCGGCACCTAATCTAGTCTTCGACGTCTTCTCACCAGCGCGGAGCTAAGTGCTGCCACTGGGTGTGGGAGGGAGCCCCAGGGCCTGAGGCCGGCGCTCCTGAGACTCTAGGGCGTGTACAGCCCCACTCATTATTACGTGAGAGTGTCACGGGCGGCGAGCTTCACAGGCGTTGGCCTTCTTCACAGGCTCCGAGCCTTTCTTCTTAGGGGTAATGATCTTCACAGGCACTTGCCTTCTTCACAGGCTCCGGGCCTTTCTTCTTAGGGGTAATGAGCTTCACAGGAACTTGCCTTCTTCACAAGCTCCGGGCCCTTTCCGAAACACGGCAGCTTCACAGGCGTTCGCCTTCTTCACAGGCTCTGGGCCTTTTCCCAAAAGGATAATCTTCACAGGCATTTGCCTTTTTCACAGGCTCTGGGCCTTTCCCAAAAAGGTATGATCTTCACAGGCGTTTGCCTTCTTCACAGGCTCTGGGCCTTTTCCAAAAAGGGATGATCTTCACAGGCGTTTGCCTTCTTCACAGGCTCTGGGCCTTTTCCAAAAAGGGATGATCTTCACAGGCGTTTGCCTTCTTCACAGGCTCTGGGCCTTTTAGGGGTAGAACCTCCGGAGGTGCTGGATGTTCCATGCGTTCTGGATCGGCTTCCCCTCCTGAGTCTCCAAGCGCACGGAGCCTGGCCTGGAAACATGAACAACCTTGAACGGCCCCTCCCACATGGGAGAGAGCTTGTGCAGCCCCTCCCTAGAGAGAACCCGCCTGAGTACGAGGTCTCCTACCTCGAGGGTCCTGGGGCGGATGTTGCAGCAGTGATATCGCTGTAGCGCCTGTTGGTACCTCGCCGCTCGCAGCGCGGCTTCTCGACGGCGTTCCTACCCCAGTATGAGGTCCATCCCCCGCATGGCGTCCTGTTGTGCCTCATCGAACGCTAGGACCCGCGCGGAACAACGTCTGACCTCGTGAGGGAGGACTGCTTCGGCTCCATAGACCAGGAAGAACGGGGTCTCCCCAGTTGGCTTGGTTGCGGTTGTGCGGATGGACCACAGCACAGACTGGAGCTCATCGTACCAACCTCTGCCGCAGGCCTCCAGCTTCTTCTTGAATGTCCTGGTCTTGAGGCCCCTTAGGACCTCCGCGTTGGCTCGTTCGGCCTGTCCGTTGCTTCGCGGATGCGCCACCGAAGCGTAGCATATCTGCGTTCCAAGGTTAGCACAGTATGTTCTGAAAAGGTTACTGGTGAATTGCGAACCGTTGTCTGTGATAATGCGGTTTGGCACCCCGAACCGGCTCACGATGCCCCTGATGAACTTGACCGCGGAACCTGCGAGGATGGTGCGGACGGCCTCCACTTCTGCCCACTTGGTGAACTTGTCAATGGCGACATAGAGGTAGCGGTAGCCCCCTGGCGCCCGAGGGAATGGGCCCAGGATGTCTATCCCCCAGACTGCGAATGGCCACGAAAGGGGTATAGTCTGCAGGCCTCCCGCTGGCTCATGGATCTGCTTGGAGTGAAACTGGCAGGCCTCACAAGCCTTTACCAACTCGACTGCGTCGTTGAGTGCGGTGGGCCAATAGAACCCACTGCGGAATGCCTTGCCAACGAGGGTTCGTGATGACGAGTGATGTCCATAGTCCCCTCCGTGTATGTCCTCCAGTAGTTCCTTTCCTTGCTCCCTAGAGATGCAGCGCAGGGACACATCATTTGGCCGCTTCCGGTAGAGCTCTCCATCCCTGATGCAGTATGCCGTGGCCTGCCGTGCCACATGCTCCACTTCCTCCTCCTTCTCCGGCAGGGTCCCTTGCGTTAAATAACTTCGGAGTTCTGTGATCCAGCACTCCTCCTGAGGTTCCATCGTCAGGAGCAGGCGTGCTCCTGAGGTCGGGCCATAGACCGGGGCTCCCGAGGCAGGCGGCTGGGGAAGCTCCTCCCGATGCTGAGCGGTGTTTGATAACGACGGCTGGGCTGAGGGTTTGAAGAGCCGCTCTTCGAAGACGCCAGGTTCCTGAGGTAACCGCCTGGACGCCCGTCCGGCGATGTCGTCGGCCTCCTGATTGGTGCCACGGGGCACGTGCTTCAACTCCAACCCCCATAACTGCTTCTCCATCCTGCGGACCTCCGCCAGATAGGCTTCCATGTGCTCATCCTTCGGCTCATACACCTTGTTGGAGAAGTTGACGAGGAGCTGCGAGTCGCCTTTGACAGTGAGGCGTTTCACCCCCAAAGCGGCTGCGGCCCTCAAGCCCGCTATGTTGTTGGAGACCTTTTCACCGAGCTGGAAACAGAGCTGAACTGCGTAGTAGAGCTTGTCCTGAGTGGGTGATATCAGCACCGCACCAGCACCAGCGCCGTGTCTGGAGAATGCCCCATCGAAGTACATGACCCAGCCTTCCAGCGCCTTACTCCCTGGGGAGAGCGACCGGTCCTCGTCATCCTTGAGGCATGGTGCCTCCGTCCATTCTGCCACGAAATCCGACGCTGCTCCCTTGATGACCCTGGTTGTGCTGAACTCGAGTTGGAACGCCTGCAGTTCTATGTTCCACTCAGCGACCCTTCCGGCTGAGTTGGGGCTCCTGAGCACTCTCTCCAAGGGGTATGATGAGATGACCTTGATGGGGTGACCCTGGAAGTAGTGACGCAGCTTGCGCGAGACCACGAGTAGCGCGAGGAGGAGTTTCTGAGGCATGGGGTACCGTGCCCTCGCGTCCCGTAACACCATGCTAACAAAGTAGACTGGGTGCTCAACAAGGCTGAGAGCATCAGTGTTTGTGGCGCCCTCGGGAGGTAAGGGCGCCTTGCGAGGTGACATGGCCTCGTGAGGTGGACCATCCAGGCGAGTGGCCTCTCCTGCCTCTGGTGCATTCTTCGGCGGCTGACCCTCCTCAACTGCGGTTGCGGCTTCTGCGGACTTTCCTTGTTCCCGTTTGGCCTTGTCCCGAGCTGCCGCTGTGGTTTTGACATGGCGCTCCTCCCTAACCGCCACCAGGGCTGCGCTGGTAGAGTAGGGAGTGGCGGCGAGGTAGAGCAGCAGGGGCTGTTGAGGGCGCGGAGCCACCATTACTGGGGGACTGGTCAGGTACGTCTTGAGATCTTGAAACGCCTTATCTGCCTCTTCTGTCCATTCAAAGGGCCCCTTCTTCTTCAATAGCTGGAAGAAAGGCAGTGCTCGCTCCCCTAGTTTGGAGATGAAGCGCCCTAGCGCGGTCACGCGTCCGGTGAGCTTCTGCATTTCTCTGAGGGTCTTCGGCGGGCTCATGTCCTCGACCGCCTTGACCTTCTCTGGGTTAGCCTCGATGCCTCGGTGGGACATGAGGAAACCCAAGAGCTTGCCTGAGGGGACCCCGAACACACACTTCTCTGGGTTGAGCCGCAGGTTCACTGCGTCGAGGCTCGCGAAGGTCTCCGCCAGGTCCTGTATCAGGGTCTTGGCCTCCCGAGATTTCACCACAATGTCATCTACGTGTGCTTCGACATTTTTTCCAAGCTAAGGGCCCAAAGTGATGTGCATTAGCCGTTGGAAGGTCGCCCCCGCATTACGCAGCCCGAATGGCATGCACGTGTAGCAGTACACCCCGTACGGGGTTAGGAAGGCTGTCTTCTCGATGTCTTCTACCGCTATCTTGATCTGGTGATACCCAGAGAAGGCATCCAGGAAGCATAGCAGGTCGCACTCTGCGGTGGAGTCGACGATTTGGTCGATGCGGGGGAGCGGGAACGGATCCTGCGGGCATGCCTTGTTGAGGTTGGTGAAGTCGACACACATGCGTTCCTTTCCCCCCTTCTTGGGCACAACGACAGGGTTGGCCAACCAATCCGGGTATCGGACCTCGCGAATGACCCCAGCGGCCTCTAACTTGCGGGTTCCTTGGACGATGAAGGCCTGCTTCTCCGCGGACTGCCGCCTGGCCTTCTGCTTCACAGGGCGCACGTTCGGGCAAACATTGAGGTGATGCTCGATGACGCTCCTGGGGATCCCTGCCAACTGATCAGGCTCCCAAGAGAATACCTTCTTATTTGTGCGCAGGAACCTGATCAGGGCCTCCTCCTGCTCAGGCTCGAGGTTGGCGCCTATGGTGAAAGTGGCACTGGAGGACCCGTCCTCGTCGACAGGTATCTGCTTGGTTTCTGCCTTGTCCTGGGTGAACAACTGCTTCTTCTTGGCAGGTGCAGCCCCCTTGGGCTCGGGAGCCCCTGCGTCGGCGGGCTGTGCCGATGCCGCCGTCTTGAAGGCGAGCTTGAGTACCCGTAGGGCGTCCCCGGTGTCCCCGTGCACGGTGAGGACGCCGCTGCTCCCTGGCATCTTCATGAGGTTGTACACCGGGTGCGTGGCGGCCATGAACTGGGCCAGAGCTGGGTAGCCGAGGATGGCGTTGTAAGGGTGGCCGATGGGGGCGATGTCGAAGTCGACCATCTCCGTGCGGAAGTTGTCGTAGGTGCCGAAGGTTACTGGGAGCCGGATCTGTCCCAAGGAGTGGGATGATCCGCCCCCAATGCCCGAGAAAGACCGACTGGGTTGCAGCCGCTCCAGGGGTATGCAAAGGAGACTGAAGGTTTCAACCGAAAGCACGCTGAGGCCCGCGCCACCGTCGACGAGGGTTCTGGTGACGGCCACCTGGCAGATGATGGGGGTGCACAACATGGGGAGCATGCCCGAGCCAGCCAAGTTGGCGGGGTGGTCCTCCGAGCTGAAGGTCAGACTGACCTTGCGCGACGCCTGGTCCGAGGGAGCCCCCTGCCGCGCGGAAACGGCGCTGACCCGGTGGACAAACGGCTTCATGTGGCGACCTGTGGGCGGCGCCTAGGAGCCGCCCAGGAGGGCCGCGACGACCGGGGGTGTTGATGTAGCGGTGCGGTCGTCCTGCCGCACGGACGGATGCTAGACGATGCTTGCTGTTCGTTCCCTGCTGGGCCGGTGGCGGCGTTGACGGCGGGCGACGGGGAACGACGAGGGTGCCCGCCGATGGGAGCCGTCTGGGCGATGCGGGAAGCGACGGCGGCCCGGCGCTCGGCGCGGGCCCGACGAGCGTCAGACATGAATGCGACGGTCGGAGGAGAATGGAGCGGTGGGAGACAAATTCCGGCGCACCCCTACCTGGCGCGCCAAATGTCGGATTTCAGGTTCCGGCAGACCCTTAAGGTTCGAACTCTGGGGTGCGCGCGGAGATCATGCCCTCTACCTCTCCGTCTCGCAAAGATCTAAACTACTGAAAGAACAGCACAAGATACACAAGGTTTATATTAGTTCGGGCCACCATTGTGGTGTAATACCCTACTCTAGTTTGTGGTTGGTGGATTGCCTCTTGGGCTGATGATGATGAACAATACAAGGAAGAACAGCCTCGCGAGGGTCTGCTCTTTAGCTAGGACGATGAACTGCTGGGAGGAGTTCAGCCGCCCTTCTCTCTCTCTCACTTGTTCTCTGCTTGCTCAGATTCTAGGTTCTACTTGTCTGAAGCCTGCCTCTACTTGTTTGTAAGCTCCCCGCTTGCTTCTACCCTGGGGGTGGCTAGTCCTATTTATAGGCAAAGGCCCTGGGCCTCTTCCCAAATATTGACTGGGAAGGGCGCCAATAATTGGCCAATTTGAAGGGGAACATCTGGTACACTTATCCTGACTAAAGTTGGTCCTCGCCTGCCAAAGGCCCTGTGGTGACGCCGTTCTGGGCTCCACGATGACCTCCTTCCCACTGTTGGACTGGCCTTGGTCTTGTTGCACCGAAATGGATGCCTTTGCTTGATCCTCTCGCCTGCGCTTGCCCCCTTTGCACCAAAGAGGAAAGGGAGACACTGCGCGGGCTGGTGCCTGCCTGGCACCCTTGGTCGTCATGGCTTGCGTCATGGGCACCTCGTGAGGTTCCCTGCCTTGATCTCTCCGCCTCCTCGCGAGCCAGCCTGATGAGGCCATGCCTGAGGAAGCTCCGCGTCGTCCGCCCCGCGAGGCTTGGCCCCTCGCGAGGGTCTTGAGTCTCGTGTTGATGAAGATGGGCCGTGCTGGGTCCCCTTTGAGCCACGCCGCAGGCCGCAGGCAGGCAAGTCTTGGGACCCCCATTCCCAGAACGCCGACAGCGACATCTCCCCACCCCGTGATCGTGGGGAGTGGACGCCTTGAAGACCGCGACCCAACCATGTTCATTAAATCTGCCGCGCCTCCACGCCTCCCTCTTTTTACGAGGAAGGCGCGAGCCGCCTCTTTACTGCGATATGACGCATGCGTGTGGAAACCGCCCCACGCGTGCCGCCCACGTCACGCACACCACTCCATGTCACGCCGCGCGCGCGGGTCATGGGAAGCGCAGCGCGTGGAAAGTCTTACCACGGTAAAAACTGCCCCGCCTGCCCGCGCACCATTTTGGGCCTGGCCCAACAACGTGTCGCGCTTATGTGTGGCCCAGGCCTGGGGGCTCCTGTCGGTGTACAAAAAGAGGGGTGCGTTTTTGTACCCCTATACCTGTGCACGGGCAGTAGGAGCTGTGCCTACGGTCACGCCAAGCAGAACAGGGGAGGTCAGCCAAGGTAAGACCAAAGCCCAAGATAATAAGAGCAACGCCAAGGCCAAGACCACAAAGAGCACAGGGATGAAGCAGGTTCCCCCGGCAAGACCCTTGCCGGGGCAGCCTCAGCAGCCCCGGCAAGATCCATGCCGGGACAGCTCGCCCCAGCAAGATCCTTGCCGGGACAGCTCGCCCCGCACCAACAGAGCGGGCCACCCTTGAGCCCACGGTCTCCAACATCATGTTGGGCCAGGGCTCGGGAGGCACCTCCGTGGTGGCATGCAGATCTTTGTGAAGACATATTCAAGATCTGATGAGGATTAGAAGACGACGATCCTCGGCAAGATCCTTGCCGAGGAAGGCCACTAGACCCCCAGCAAGGCCCTTGCCGGGGACGACAGCGCACCACGGCAAGACCCTTTCCGGGCCACATGGCAAGACCCTTGCCGGCCACCCGGCAAGGCCATCACCAAGGACGCCAGCAGGGCCACCGCTAGTCCCACGCCAGCAAAGCTTCCACCGCCGTTCACATAAAGCTGCAAGCCCAACTAGCTGGGCGGGCACCTACGTGGCAACATGTAGCTCCCAGGCCAACTCATCGAGCACCTGCGCGGTGGCATGCAGATCTTCGTGAGGGCTCAGCCACTGCGCCACCTCAGCTGCCTGCTTGCCTACATGGCACCACGCGCCTCACTGGCCAGGGCGCATGTCAAAGCGAGGAGGAGTGGCGACGGACGGGACGGGCCTCGCCCCCGTCCCCAATAAAGCAAGGGGACACCTAAGCTACACATTAAATGCGTCTTGTCCTATAATACGAGCCATAAGCTCAGGGTACTGTACGCCTTTCCACCTCCTGTGTGCCACTTAGGTAGCCCCTTCCGACTATAAAGGGAGGCCCATGGCATACTGGAGAAGGATTTGGCTCTTTCGAACCATGCACTGACCACAGCTAGTTCGAGAGCTCAAGAACTCTCTGAAATACACCCACCAAAGCAGGACTAGGGTTTTACGCATCCTCGCGGCCCGAACCTAGGTAAACGATCCTTGTGCTGTCTACTAGCCCTGCTCTTCTCGCAACCCCGCGCCCCGGCAACCATAGTAGGTATTCTTGTGATCCCATAGGTGTCGTTCCACACCGACAGATTCAAATTACAGTACTCGTAAATTCCGATGACCGGCGTGTGTATTGTCCCCGTCAATCTAGATTCCTCTAATAACCCATATTTTTGGTTATTAATTTAAATTAAGACGAGTAATTAAATTTCTATTATCTGTTTAACATAAATAATTGAGCAAATAAGATATGCTAGATTATTAATTCAAGCGACTAAAATAGAAGTGTAATTTTTGCATGCATAAAATATTAGATGGATATAATTACACACTAAGTAAGAGTATGTGTATGTACACATAGATTTGCATCCATGCACTCACGTTGAGGTATAGGCATGGGAAATACTACTAGCTAGTTGGCCGTATAAGCTAGATAATTATAAGAGAGTTAACGTGGCATTTGAATAGATGGAATTGGACCAGGTACAAATGATAGATCGGTTGATATTTTCTAGTACTAGAGCACCAAGTCAACTAGGTGCCTATCAGGACCCCGACTCCTCCTCCCGACCCCGTGCGGCCACCCCCGGGCTGCACCGGGCGGCCACATCCCGATCTCCCCTTGACTCCCCATGCACCCCCTCCCTCCGCCGCCACCGGCAACGTCGCTAGGCGAAGGCCCCGTGGCGCGGCGACGGCGGACCTCCTATAGCGTCCTGAGATCTGAGGCGGCGGCAGCCTGATTTGGATCTCCCTCCCGACGAGGATGGCGGGCAGCGGCAGCCGGGGCGCGACGGGGGTTTGGCTGCAGCCGGCGGGAGTAGTACGAGATGGCGGCAGCGGCGGCCGGGGCGCGTCCCAGGCTGCCGTTATGTCCTCAAACTGCTGCGTCTCATCCGATTCGGCAACGGCTCGCTGAAGCACTCCGGGTCTGCATCGCATCACGAGGATTATGGCGGTGGTGGTCATCTCCTACGTCAGAGGTGGTCGACCTCAGACTGGATGATCGGATCTCCTGATCTGTAATCTAGTCCCAGCTACGAGTCGGCCGGGGAGACATAGTTGCCGGTGAAAACCGAGCCGATGGCGGACGATGGCGGCGTTCTGTGCTGTTACCTTGATGAAGGCATCGTTCTGTAACTATTGTGAACCCACTCGTGTTGCTCCGGTGGAAACCCTATGATCTGGTTTTCCAGTTCGGACGATGGCGGCACTGCGGTGTCATTTCTCTCTTGGGAGCATCGTTTGTGGACCAGCGCTGGAAGTCAGAGGCAGGAGGTGGAGCAGCTTCGTCTTGCACGTAGCTTCGGTGGAGATGTCAAGTCATGCCTGACCGACAGGTGCTACACTTTGTCATGCCTGGTCGGCAGGTGCTACGCACGACAGATCTTCTAGGGACTTCAAGCTCTCACTAGTGCAGAACTGGGCAATAGCACCGGTTCGTAAGGCCCTTTAGTGTCGGTTTAGGAACCGGCACTAAAGTGTGGGCACTAAAGCCCCCCCCCCCCTTAGTACCGGTTCAGCACGAACCGGTGCTAAAGGGAAACCACGGGCATGAGCCAGCTCCGAGGGCCGGGAGCCCTTTAGTACCGGTTGGTAACACCAACCGGTACTAAATGGTTATGGGTTTTTGTTTTATTTTGTATTTTTCAATTAAATTTATGTTATCAATTTAATTTAGGATTGTTTTATGTTATAATGAGTTGTAGTCGTCATCATCATCATCATCATCGCATATTAATAAATAAATAAACTCTAGCTAGCTAAAAATCATCATAGTCGTCTAATTACCACTATTTAATCATCATAGTCATTACCGCTAGCTATCTAATCATTATCAACGCTGGCTAGCTTAAAGAGGAAACATTCACTTTGTAACAGAAGCAAAGATATCATCAAGTTCAACATAATCATCACCAACATCGAAGTTCAGGACACGGACATGAGACAAGTACTAATTAAGAGCATGAACTAGTAGCTACTGATCCGGCTGCTCCCTCTCAGGTAGAATAGCATAGAACATGTATAGCTCTCCTGATTCATCATACTGGAGCATGCAGATGAATCTGTCTCCTAATCCTGGGTTGTGCTTCTCCTTGCTGCCCCCTAGTACTTCTCTGTGATCGTTAACAATTTTGCTCCAATCTTTCACTATTAAGCATTCTTCGCTTTCCGAAATCCTGAATGCACTCATGTGCAATGTAGGAAATCTTGGTCGTAAGCTAACCATTGACATGTGATCTTTTGTCTCGATCCACTGAGGCACAACTGTCATCGGAAGTCCCTGTTGAAAACATCATATAGTAATTAATATACTAAGCAATGAAAGTTTAGCTTCAAAAATAATGTATGCAAAAGATGCACTAATTAAGGACAAATATTTAAAATCTTACCATCTTTCGATTATAGATGTGACCGTAGTTCAATACGATCACCATTGGTCGCACGTTTTGAGTACTAACATTTCTAAGTTCAGGAAAAAAAATTGTCTTGACAGTATTAAGATCCTCAATCCATGAAACATAATGACTTATCTCCTCGCAGTTTAGTTGAGCCCCGGGGCAGTAGTAGGTCCTGTCTACCAAGCGCCGGACATGTTTGCTTGAACCGAAATAAGCTAACAATACAAATTAGTTGTCAACTATTTTTGAATAAACTGTATCAAAGACATAAACATATGCATGCATGGTTGAGAAAAACTCACCAAATGGTAGAACTGGAGGCGTTTGCACATCAACCCAGATGTCTATATTACCTTCAATATCATCTTCCGGATGAATATCAAAGGTGATAACCATATCAGGCTCAAATGCATAAGCCTTGCATAGTGCTTGCCAAGTTTTGCATTCAAAATGGGTGTATGTGTCTCCATTATATAATTTGACGTTGAAAGTATACCCATGCTGCGTCTTCAAGTAAACTCTCTTTACCTCCATATCATCTATAGCACTAAAACCTATCTTATCCAAGACAAAAATTCTTGCATGGCAGGGGATGCGCTAGTAGAATAGTGAAAATTTAAAATTATAAGTTGAAGCAAATGAAGCATAAGTTTTGCATTCAAATAATAATTGACAAAGTGACTTACTGTATCAACTTCGAATGTCTCATCGAGCTTGATGCTGAAGCGCCTACCATCAACAAGGAAATTTTTGTCGCACAGGCCGCGCTGGTCTTCACAGTGTTCGCACATAATGAAATCTTTTTCGTCGTCAGATGACATTTTCTATGTTCATATAGGTGAAACATTAAACACCTATATCTAGCCAAATATATATTCATCTAACATTTGACATTAATATATCTAACTATATTCATCTCTAACAATTGACATTACTATATATTTAACTTTTCTATCTAATTCATCTAACATTCAACATTAATCTAACATTTATATAAACTCAAAAAATATATATAATTAAATAAACAAAAAAACTCATTAATAAATAATATTTTAATTAGATCATCAAATCTCAGATACCTAAATTTTCTTACTAAAAATAAACTAGTTATATTAATTATTCAACTATAGTTCTAATCTCTAGTTCGACAATTTTTCTATCTAGCTAGCTAATTCATCTAACATTCGACATTAATCTAACATTCGATCATCTAATTAACTTTTCTAAAAAACAGAAAATAAGTAAAAAATGTGTGTGTGTGTATGTGAGTGTATATATACGTATATTATGTGTGTACGTATATGTGTGTGTATGCGTGTGTGGTATGTGTGTGTGTGTGCGGCCCCGTACGCCGCCGCCCCGTACGTACGAGCGGGGGCGCCGGCGTACGGGACGAGACGACGGACGGCGCGCGGCGCGGTGGGTACGCGAGGAGAGCGAGATATGTACGTATACGGGACCACGGCGCGGGACGACGACGGACGGCGGCAAGCGGCGTTCGGGGCGGCGGCGGGGACGATGACGACGACGACGGGCGACGGGCGGCGACGACGGGAGCGGCGCGCGAGAGGTTGGAGACGCGAAGAAGTGGGGAGATGTAACTGAAATTTTCGTAAGTGCTATATATATAGGAGAGACCTTTAGTACCAGTTGGATCCACCAACCGGTACTAAAGGCCAACTTTGGCCAGGCCAAGAGGCGGGAAGAGCAGGCCTTTAGTACCGGTTGGTGGCTCCAACCGGTACTAAAGGGTGGTCTTTAGTACCGGTCGGAGCCACCAACCGGTACTAAAGGCCTTGCGCTGCCACCCCAAAGTTTAGTCCCACCTCGCCCGGCGAAGGGCAGCCGCACCGGTTTATAAACTCAGCCGCGGCTACCTCTTCGAACTCCTCTATAGCAGGCTTCTGGGCCTAATTAATTAGGGCGCGCTGCCCTGTGAGTCTGCTGGCCCTTCTGGGCCTGCATTTGCACACCCTAGGTCTGGCAGGCCCACTGGGCAGTGCGCCAACAAATTTTTTATATAGTTTTTTCTTTTCTACATTACTTATTTTCTTCTATTTATTTTTGAGTAGTTTTTTATATAGTTTTTTCTTTTCTGCATTATTTATTTTCTTCTATTTATTTCTGAGTAATTTTTTTGTATAGTTTTTTTATTTTCTGCATTATTTATTTTCTTCTATTTATTTTCTTCTGGCCATGTAACAGATGAGTTCTCGTCCGAAACCCTGATACTCCGAAGGAGTTTGTCCAGTTTGTACACGAAGTGCGTCCAGTTTTTGCCATGACCCTCTCTACTCTTTCGCGCATGCTATGCGGATGATATGATGATACCATGCCAAGTTTCAACATTTTCAGGATTCATTTTGTAGTGATTTTCAATTTCACGGTCATTTAGCTCTCTAAACAATTAGGTAAATGACCGAAAAACAACAAATGATGTCAGAACATGTTGGAAATTGATGACATCGCTTTAAATGCTGCATACTGAACACAAAAGAAGTTCAAATAAGTTTAAAAAACATTGAAGTGGCCATGTAACAGATGAGTTCTTGTCCGAAACCCTGATACTCCGAAAGAGTATGTCCAGTTTGTACACGAAGTGCGTCCAGTTTTTGCCGTGACCCTCTCTACTCTTTCGCGCATGCTATGCGGGTGATATGATGATACCATGCCAAGTTTCAACATTTTCAGGATTCATTTTGTAGTGATTTTCAATTTCACGGTCATTTAGCTCTCTAAACAATTAGGTAAATGACCGAAAAACAACAAATGATGTCAGAACATGTTGGAAATTGATGACGTCGCTTTAAATGCTGCATACTGAACACAAAAGAAGTCCGGAGTTCAAATAAGTTTAAAAAACATTTAAGTGGCCATGTAACAGATGAGTTCTCGTCCGAAACCCTGATACTCGGAAAGAGTTTGTCCAGTTTGTACACGAAGTGTGTCTAGTTTTGGCCGTGACACTCTCTACTCTTTCGCGCATGCTATGCGGGTGATATGATGATACCATTCCAAGTTTCAACATTTTCAGGATTCATTTTGTAGTGATTTTCAATTTCACGGTCATTTAGCTCTCTAAACAATTAGGTAAATGACCGAAAAACAACAAATGATGTCAGAACATGTTGGAAATTGATGACGTCTCTTTAAATGCTGCATACTGAACACAAAAGAAGTCCGGAGTTCAAATAAGTTTAAAAACATTGAAGTGGCCATGTAACAGATGAGTTCTCGTCCGAAACCCTGATACTCGAAAAGAGTTTGTCCAGTTTGTACACGAAGTGCGTCCAGTTTTTGTCGTGACCCTCTCTACTCTTTCGCGCATGCTATGCGGGTGATATGATGATACCATGCCAAGTTTCAACATTTTCAGGATTCATTTTGTAGTGATTTTCAATTTCACGGTCATTTAGCTTTCTAAACAATTAGGTAAATGACCGAAAAACAACAAATGATGTCAGAACATGTTGGAAATTGATGACATCGCTTTGAATGCTGCATACTGAACACAAAAGAAGTCCGGAGTTTAAATAAGTTATTAAAAATAAAATAGAGGTGCAATGCTGGTTAATTTGCTTCAAGCCATTCGGAATAGTGTAGACTGCACTGCACATAGCTCAGTGCAATCTATGCTATTCTGCAAGGCTTGAAGCTAATCAACATGTAGGTGAGCATTGCAACTCTTCGTCATTGTCTGTGCACTCACGGCTTATAAACCGCTCATACTGCCTCTCTCTTGGCGAGGTGGGACTAAAATACAGCTTACAAAGAAACTCTACTACCGGTTCATGGCATGAACCGGTACTAAAGGTCTTCGTGGGGGCCCCAGACCGACCATAGCCTAACACAGCCTCATTAGTACCGGTTCGTGGCATGAACCGGTACTAAAGGTTACCCACGAACCGGTACTAATGATGCCCGCCCGCCTAGCCGTTGGAACCGGCACTAATGGCCACATTAGTGCCGGCTCAAATTCAAACCGACACTAATGTGCTTCACGTTTAACCCTTTTTCTACTAGTGTGTGTCGGCTGGTGGTACTTGGCAGCATGGCGCTGAGGTGTATCAGGGGTGACCGCGACGTGCTCAGCTATTTGCACGCAGGGAGGAGGTGCTGTTGGGCGCCGTGGTGGCATCGACGATAGCTAGACCGAGCAAGGTTGATGCATTAGTATAGTTCTGAAGATGGAGCGGTGGCAGTTGGCGGCGGCGGCCTCTGAGAGCACGCTGGACCAGTGTGTGACCCAGACCCGGCAAGTGGCTAGGTTGGGGTCTCAGGTCTTAGATGTTAGGCTTGGCTGCGATGTCTGTTTGGTATTAAGCTCAGGCTATCTATGCCCCTTCATCAGCTGGATAGGTGTAGCGACAGTCTGTTGCTTAGACGATGGCTTTAGTCTTACTGTTGTATCACGTTGTAAGGTCTTGTGAGAATAATTAATAAAGTGGCCGTATGCATCGCCCAGATGCAGAGGCCGGGGGTCATCCTCCTTTTCTAAAAAATGTAATCATGAGAATGCAACATGGCCTAGTACTAGAAAGAATTGGGATGTGTTGGCACCATCAGAATGGCTAGGAGCTCAAGTTCTCTACGTCGAGTGCTGCGTGACTAGGTTGAATGGCCGGCTACCATTTGCTCACTTGAGGAGACGCCAGCTAGTGACTTTTACCAGCTCCAAAGGTCAGCTTGAAAGGTCACCTGCGGCTGGATTTTTAGGCGATGTTCACACCTGCTCACTCCCTATAAACACTAGTAGAAAAAGGGTCTAATATGAAGCACATTAGTCTCGGTTTGTAACAAAACTGGCACTAATGTGTCCATTAGTGCCAGTTCCAACGGCTAGGCGGGCGAAGCTAATTAGTATCGGTTCGTGGCAAACCTTTAGTACCTGTTCGTGCCACGAACCGGTACTAAAGAGACTGTGACAGGCTGTGGCCAGACTGGGGCCCCACCAGCACCTTCAGTACCGGTTCGTGGCATGAACCGATACTAGGGTTTTTTAGTTGTTTCATTTTGCATTTGTTTTTTAGTCCCACCTCGCCAAGGGAGAGGCACTCGCATTGGTTTATAAGCCCTGAGTATAGAGACAATGAAGGAGAGGCGCAATGCTCACCTGCACACATTGCTTAGCTTCAGGCCTTGAGGAAGTGGTTTAGACTGCATGAAGCTATAAGGGTTTCGGACGAAAACTACACATAGCTCTGTGCAGTATACACTATTTCCTCAATGCCTGAAGATAAGCAACGTGCAGGTGAGCATTACGCCTCTCTTTCGATTTTAATAACTTATTTTAACTATAGATTTTTTTTGCCTTCATTTGCTATTTTTAATGCATTTACTGATTGTTTTGAGCTAAATGACCTTGATATTGAAAAGCACTACAAATGAACTCTGAAAAGGTTAAAACTTGGCATGGTATATATCATCATTTCACCCACATAGCATGTGCAAAAATGTAGAGAGGGTTACGGCAAAAACTGGATGCACTTCGTGTAAAAATTGGACAATCTCTTTCGAAGTATCAGGGTTTCGGACGAAAACTCATCTGTTACACCAGCACTTCAAAATTTTAATAACTTATTACAACTCCGGATTTTTTTGCGTTCAGCATGCACTATTCAAAGCCACGTCATCAACTTTCAACCCTTTCTGACATAATTTGCTATTTTTGATGCATTTATTGATTTGCTTTGAGCTAAATGACCCTAAAATTGAAAAGCACTATAGAATGAACTCTGAAAAGGTTGAAACTTGGCATGGTATCATCATTTCACCCGCATAGCATGTGCAAAAAAGTAGAGAGGGTTACAGAAAAAAAATGGATGCACTTTGTGTACAAATTGGACAATCTCCTTCGAAGTATCAGGGTTTCAGATGAAAACTCATCTGTTACACCGACACTTCAAAATTTTAATAACTTATTACAACTCCAGACGTATTACCAATTTGAATATAATGATAAAACACAATATATTAAACATAAGAAAAAATAATCACTGAAAATTCTATTTATAAAATTAAGTTATTCACAAACTAGTGATTCACACAAATTTCAAATAATTCATTTTTTTACCTAAAGAAAAAATATTCATAAAGAAACTCTAAATACAGCAAAAAACTACTCAAAAATAAATAGAAGAAAATATATAAAACAGAAAAGAAAAAAGCTATATAAAAAATTTATTTGCGCGCTGTCGAGTGGGCCTGCTCGGCCTTGGGCGTGGTTATGCAGACCCATAGGCCCAGCAGGCTCACAGGGCAGCGCAGCAAAGTTAGGCCCAGAAGCCTGCTTTACACTAGTGCAGAACCGGGCCTTAGCGCCGGTTCGTAAGGGCCTTTAGTGCCGGTTCTGCAACCGGCACTAAAGAGTGGAGACTAAAGCCCCCCCCCCTTACTACCGGTTCGGCACGAACCGGCGCTAAAGTGCCACCACGTGGCACGAGCCAGGCCAGGGTGCTGGTAGACCATTAGTACCGTTTGGTAGCACCAACCGATACTAAATGTTTGGGGGGGTTTGGTTTTAATTTTTATTTTTCCATTAATTTTGTGTTTTCCATTTAATTCTTTTTTGTTTGCTGGTATTTTACGATACTACATATTGTACACGTTATGCATATATATAAATATATTTTCTCGTAGAACCGATCATATATATATAATCGAATATCTCACAACTACCATTAATTATTCACCCATACACATGTACATATATACAATTTCTCCTACATGTTGCCTTGGTGCCTTCAGAGCACGATGACATGTGGTTCATGGGGGCGGTAGCGGGTAATAGTATTCTCCTTTGGGATCTATGACCTGGTCGAGCAAAAATCGCGCTATTTCCTCTTAAATTGCTCGTATGCGCTCCGTTGATAGGAGGTACTCCCGCACGTTTTTGAACTGTTAAGAAGGAGATCAGTATGCATGTGTATTAGTTGTGTGACTAGATATCGACAATCATGTAAGATTTGTGAATAGTGTTCTGGCAAACGTACCCATTGATGTCTATCAGATCTGCTCCTTTCGGATGCCATCATGCGAATGTTCTCGCAAATGTAGTATGCACACACTTCGGCCCCCGGCGCCTGCTTCAGGGCCTTTACAAGAATAGAATTTAATCAGATAATAATTAATCAAGCATGTTAATTAATTAATGGTATTGAAACAAGAATTAAAGAGATGGTAGCTAGCTAGCTAGTACTACTTAATTACTTACCTTGGGTCGATACCAAAATAGCTTTTGTCGCCATTTTCCTAGAGTCACCACGATGTACTTTGCCCAAGCCCTGCCCGCCGGCAAAGAAAATTAATAAAGGGGTTATTAAAAATAGTTCATATCAGGAAATGACGAACTAAATAGGCCGAGATATAGTTAATAATGATTGAAATTACCTGTTGACTATCCCCTTCACGATGCTGTAGTCACTATCTTTTTTATGTAGTGAGTCCAGTACTTCAACTTTTCCTTCGTCAACTTTAATGTCTAACAAGATCCAGTGGTACCTGCATGCGCATACGTTTGCATGTATAAATTAAGCGGGCATGTGCATAACACTAATCAGCTATAACCCTAAACCCTATACACTTATTAACATCTAGCTAGTAAGTAAAAACAGAATTTGTAGTACAAGAGAGTGTGACTCACTCGAAGTTGTAAGGAAGTAGTATATCTTCATTGCTATTGAGGAGCTTCAAGAACTCTAGCATGTTTTCTCTACATCTTGTCTACATTATTCCAATTTCCTTGTGTATTAATTAACGGTATTTGGGTCAATGAACCCAATGCCATAGCGTCTAGCTTTTTTCATTTCATACATCTTCATCCTGCATAATACCATAGAAAAGAATATATAGTGAGGATATATAATTACAGGTAATTAATGATCAATCAATGAGCACTAGTGCTAGCTTGAGACTTAAATTACAGAAAGAAATCACTTACAGACAATAGCAACTGATGATAGATTTGTCGAGTGCATCTTGATTGAATAACTGAACTAGTTCTAAATACTCAACGGACAGAGCTTTCTTATTGAAGTAATGATCTTCCTCGACTTGCACCATGGGGGACTCTCGATTGGAAATGTTGGTAATTTTCATGTACCAATCATGCAATTTATACATTCTCGTTGGGAGGTTCTTGACCTCGTCTGGCTCGACCAAAGGTTGGCCCCGGACATATTTCCGTTTTATTTCCTCCTCTATGAGCGGAGACATGGGCTCGATATCGAGGAGTTCTCCAACATTGATCTTGAGCATTTGAGCCTGCATTATATGATCCTTGATTATTATCATATTGCCCACCTCGGGAACGTAAACGGTTTGCCCACAATAATATTGGGCGCATGTACTCTCATGTGTTGTTGGCACAACAAGCGGGGGGGTCGATTGCGCCGCCTGTTCTCCCAGCTGGGGAAAGGTTTTCCCGCATTTTTTGACAACTGCTTGTTGGCTCGAGCTCGAGCTCGCTTCTTTCTGTAGTCATGCGCGATGTGCCTTCCCGATTTGGCACTCATAGTCTGAGTCAGCAGGCTTGGGAGCTGGTGGTCTATCCATACAAATGAACACTACAAGAAATTTGTTCATTGTTGACCCTCCATTTTGGTCACTGCATCGTCATTATTCATGTTCTATGACCCTGTTTTGACCAAATTCGAAAGGTCAACAGTTGGCCATCAAGAACGAACAAACATGACCTTTCTAAAATTTTGGTCGCACGTCTCTATTGACAAAAACTTTGGTTTGGTCATTACCCATTTCTCTAAGCCACGTAGGATCTGATGTGGCTGAGCTCACATGGCATTGCTAGTGACCAAATGGAATCATCATAAATTTCACAGCCCAGTCCACCAATCTAGCCTAGATGGGCCTGGCCCATAAAAAATGACTGATCTGTTTGGGCTGATGCATTATTTTGTCAGCATCATGCATATCTCAAGATAGGCCAATTAAAAAACAAGTACAACAAAATACAATATTGCAGATAAACTGTATATTTCATTTCAGTAGCACATCACATGAAATACAATACATCATCCATCGACTCCTCTACACACCAAGGTTCAAGGCCCAACAAGTGCACAGCAAAATGATTCTAAAAGTGTACAGAAAAATTGTTCTACATGTGCAAGTGCACAACAAAAGGATCCAACAAGTGCACAAGCGCACAACAACATACTTCTACAAAGATTGGATGAGAAGCACAAGTTTTAAGTTGTCACACATAACAGCAATGAGAAATGAAGCCTCTTGTGCCCTCCTTCTACCCTCTGCTTCTTCTGAGTGATTCAGATCATCCTAGTAATAGGAATAATCAAACATAATAAAGCATACAAAATATGAGCAAACGAAAGACAAATGGTGGTTTTACATTCAACAGTGAGACTTAAAAGTTCACATCCATGAACAGAAACACAAAACTTTAAGACATACTCCCATACAAATTTCAGGACTTGCAAGATTATTCGTCTGTTATCTCTCAACACTCTGTGCAACAAAAGCTCACATCAATAACTTCCAAGATCAAGATATGTGAATCGTGTAACTTTAACATAGTATAATAAACAGCACAGCCATGAGCAGTACAACACAACACAACTCATAAACAACCAAAACAAACTGACTGCAAACTATAAGTTAACCTCAAAGCAAACAACACATGCACACAAAGTATACATGGCGGAAACACAACCTCATATGTAGAATTTAACATAATTCATATGTAGAACCAATCAGAACCATTTCTTGCAGTGATCTCAACCTTTATTATTGAACAGGAAATAGTTACAGAAATAAACTAATGAAATAATCTTCACAGAAGAGTCCCAACAATTTGCATTAACTATTAACATGGTTGCAAAACTTTAGTAGTAAAGAGGGTACCATGTTTCTGTTGTCTTTACTTGACTGGAATTACAACATGAAGCACATGAACAAATCATATGAACAAGCAACCCCATAAATGCTCACTTGAATATTGTTTATACTTTTCTTGTAGAACAACATGTGGGGGAAGAGCATTACCTTGATGGTTCTCACACTACTAGGAAAAGGCCTACTAATGGCACACCTAATTTGGCCATTAATGGCGTATTAGTGGTGCGCCATTAGTAGCATGCCATTAGTATATTTTACTAATGGCGCACGACGGGTGCACCATTAGTATCTGGTATACTAATGGCGCACCTCAGATGCGCCATTAGTATATACAACAGTGCGCCATTAGTATGCCTCCCAGGGGGCCATGTATACCCAGGTGCTTTGGCATACTAATGGCACACGACAACGAGATGCGCCATTAGTAAGTTCGGCATACTAATGGCGCACTGTCTATAGATGCGCCATTAGTATCCTTTGGCATACTAATGGCGCACTATGGTGTGATGCGCCATTAGTATGAATATTAGGTTTTTTTATTTTTTTATTTTCTGTTTTTTGCACAGTTTACAAAATGTATAATTGGACAAAATATAAACAGCACACATCAACAACAGATTCATCGAATACAATAGAAGATTAGTCTCTGAATACAATTCATCATTTTAGTCTCCAAATACAATTCATCATATTAGTCTCCGAATTGAAAAGACCGAACAAAGATAGAACATTATATTACAAGTCTTGAGACCGCGAGTTTATCTTCACATTACAAGTCGATATCGATCATCTAAACTACCATCACATAGAAGAGAGCTGCGGTCATCACGATGAGCATCATCACGATGAAACTCGTCTTCATCCGGTTCCTCCAACGCTCCCTCCCCTCTCCCGCTAGATAGCGGGAGTATCTAGATTCGGCCTCGGCCCTAGTGGCGTACCCTTTGTAACTGTTACCGCTGAATCGGTGAACCTGTCTCCGACACTCCTCCCAGTCGTCATAGACTCCGGGAACCTTACCCTTGTACACGACATACCACGGCATTGCTATGCAGTAGCCAAACGAAACGTTAGTACCAATTCACAGACAATACATAAGCAATATATAAGTATGCAACAGAACGATCGGAAGAGAAAAGCAAGACATTAATAGCAGCGATTACATCTTAAGTTGAACGACTCTCGAAACCAAAGAGACATACTACAAGTTCATTAAAGTTTAATTACAACATGAGCCAATCGATGTTTCAGAACTAGACACAGCATCACTGCTTTCGACTCGACTCAAGGGACCGGAGCGTGGATGAAGCTGCCGTCTATCGTGGGAGTCATGAAAGAACGGGCGTTGTCAGCCTGCATTTGTAGGATTGTGTCGATGTCACTGTTGGACGGTTGATTTGTGAGGTAGAACTGCCCCGAGGTACGAAGGACATCTTGATGGATGATTTCCGCAAACTTCGACTGGATGCGAAAGAATTCTTGTCTGATGTCCGCATCCTGGATTGCCGACACACTCGCGGCCCAATCTTTGAGTCTACTCGGTAGCAGAAGGTGATGATGGTCCCGTACGATCTCCCGCATGTGATGGATGGCATAGTAGGCACCCTTCTGACCGCCAGGCGGCTGCTTGACGCAGTAGAACGTCGTATTGTGGGAGAACACATGCTTGCCGTACTTACGAATAGGCCTGGTGAAGGTGCCTCCAGATTTGACGTAGCCGGGGAGAACATCATCAAGAAGCTTCTTGACATTTGTGTAGTCTACGTTCGACTGACGGTCCGGGTCGAAATACGTGGCCATGGAACATTTGGGGCTTAGGAGGATGAGCATGCAACATGTGTCACTGTAGAAAACACGGAATGTTAAAAGAAAAACGATCGAAATCTAAGAATTCATATGTTACGGGGCGGTTGAGGGGAGGACTTACTCAGGAAAGTAAGGCACGAGGAAGTTATCCTTATCTTGGTTTGCCAGAATGACGCCTTCGAGGTAAGAACTCGCGACTTGCCGGTCCCCAGCGCTGCCCAAGATCTTGGCACGCATGTAGAAGGGGTCGACTATCATGATGTCCGGGGTCTTGTCGCGAATGATCCGCATCTCCATACTCAGCGAAAATAGCCGAACGAAGGTGTAGTGCAGCGGATGAAGGTTCAACATAGCGTGGATGTCATCAAACCGCAGGACGATCGTACCCCCGATGGAGGTCCTGGGTTCGATTCCCAGGCTCCACAATTTTTTCTTATCCATTTAAAATGTTGTTTGATACTTATTTGTGTTTAAATATGTTCAAACTTGTTTAAATCATAATAGTAATATTTTTTTTATAAAACAGTAATAATTTTTTTAAAAATTACATCAAATAGTAATGCCGGTGGAGCGGGGGAGGGTGCGCGGGGTGCGGGGGGTCGGCGGCGGCGGTTGAGTAGGGGAGGGGTGCGGGGGGTCGGCGGCGGCGGTTGAGTAGGGGAGGGGTGCGGGGGGTCGGCGGCGGCGGTTGAGTAGGGGAATCGAGGGTGTGGGGGGTCGGCGGCGGCGGCCGGTGGACCGGGGGGTGCTTGGCAGAGCCTGCCGAGGTGCCTGTTGACGGGCAGACCAACGGGGTTCTCGATGCCTAGATAATTCGTGCAGTAGGAGATGCACTCTTCGGTCAGAAAGCCCCTGGCTATGCTTCCCTCTGGACGTGACATGTTGCGAACGTATCCTTTGATGACACCATTCATCCTTTCGAACGGCATCATGCTGTGCAGGAACGTCGGCCCGAGTTGGATGATATCGTCCACGATATGGACCAGCAGATGCACCATAACGTCGAAGAATGCGGGCCGGAAGTACATCTCAAGCTCGCATAGTATCACCATGATCTCTTCCTGTAGCCATCTGAGTTGCCTCACGCCAACAGACTTCCGAGAGATGACGTCGAAAAAGTTGCATAGGCCAAATAGGGCTTCACGGACGTGCACGTCCATGATCCCACGGATTGCAACTGGAAGTATCTGCGTCATCAGCACGTGACAGTCGTGAGACTTCATCCCGCTGAACTTCAGCTTCGCTGGGTCTAGGTATCTCCTTATCTTCCCCGCGTAACCGTAAGGAAGTTTTACTCCTATGAGGCAGGTGAAAAACTGCTCGATCTCCTCCTGACTTAGAGTGAAGCACGCGGGAGGGTAGTCATTTCCGGTCTTCTTGCCCTTTTTGCCTTTGTGACGACTTTCCGTGTCCTGCTTCGCCTCATCATCATCATCATCATCATGATCATCATATATAGCGTGAAGCTCCTGCCTGATGCCCATTGATTTCAAGTCTGCCCTTGCTTTCAGCCCATCTTTGGTCCTCTCTAGCATGTTGAGCAGGGTACCAAGCAGACTCTCGCACACGTTTTTCGTGATATGCATGACATCAAGGCTGTGAGGCACACGGTGGATCTTCCAGTACGGCAAGTCCCAGAAAACAGACCTTGTTTTCCATACCTTCAGCAGCGGCTCTGGCGCCTTTCGCTTCTTTCCCGGCTCTGGCACCTTTTGCTTCTTTCCCGGCAGTGGGCAGTCTTTCCAATTTTTCAACAGCTCGTCTATTTCCTCGCCACTCCTCGTACGCGGGCGTCCTTGGGGTTCGGTTTCACCATCGAACAGATCCTTGCGTTTTCTCCACGGGTCATCGTCGCGAAGCCACCTTCGATGTCCCATGAACACGGATTTCGAAGACCCGGGATCTCTATCTAGCTGGCGATACGTTGCGTCATCCATGCACCTGACACATCCAGAAAATCCGTGGACCACCTGCCCCGTGACATATCCGTAACCGAGATAGTCATGCACCGTCGTGAGCAGCGCGGCTCTCATAGGGAAATATTCTTTCTCTGCGGCGTCCCACGTATTGGCTGGCGTTTTCCACAGCGTGTCAAGCTCCTCTTTCAGCAGCCCCAGATACAGATTGATGTCGTTCCCTGGTTGTTTCGGTCCTTCAATTAGCATACTCATGTGAATGTACTTCCTCTTCATGCACAACCAGGGGGGAAGGTTATACATCCACACAAACACAGGCCAGGTGCTATGTGTGCTTCTCTGGCTGCCAAACGGATTGACTCCATCGGTGCTCGCGCCCAGCACGATGTTCCTTGGATCATTCCCAAATTATGGGTCTTCGAAGTTCAACGCTTGCAACTGGCTCGCATCCTTAGGGTGATTTAGCACCTTGTCTTTTTTATCTATCTCCGGATCATTTGCGTCATCTTCTCGCTTCTTCTCCTCCCTAACCGCGTGCCAACGCAGGAGCTTTGCTACCTTAGGGTCCGCGAAATACCACTGCAGACGAGGAGTGATCGGAAAGTACCACACCACTTTTCGAGGAGCTTTCTTCCTCTTCTTGTATCGAGTGACGCTGCACACCGGACATATGGTAGACTCCGCGTGCTCATCCCGATAAATGATGCAATTGTTCATGCACACATGGTATTTCACGTGCGGTAAATCCAGAGGACACACGATTTTCTTCGCCTCCTCCAAACTGGTCGGGCACTTGTTCCCCTTGGGAAGACGTTCCTGCCAGAATGACATGTTCTCGTCGAAGCATGCGTCGGTGATTTTGTGTTTTACCTTCATCTCCAGAGCCATGAGCGTTACTTTCAGGCGGGTATCCTCGGACCTGCATCCTTCATACAATGGATTAACCGCGTCTAACTCAAGTTGATCCATCTTGGCTTTCTCTCGGGCGGTAGCTCTTGCGTTATCCGTCTGCTTGAGAAGTAGCTCTTGAATATGAGGGTCCTGCACCCAGCCCATCGATGGTCCAGCATCGTCTGCTCTGCCGGCATCATCATCTTCATGATCATGCCCGTTGACTGCTCCGGCATCTTCCTCATCATCATGTCCTGCATCTTCTACATGATGACTGTGTACAACATCACCGTCGTGATCATCTCCTCGGGATTCTTCGTCTTCTCGCCCGCCCGAGCCGCGGTGGTTGTCTTGCTGCCCTTCCTCATTTCTTGCCCGGCCCCCATGGACGATTTCATAGTCATCTTCATCACCTTGCCACCGATAGCCATCCATGAAACCACGCAAGAGCAGGTGGTCCCGCACCTGCCCGGATTCCGGGTCCGCCATAAGGCTCTTCAGCTTGCATCTTCGACACGGACATCTTATCTCCTTCTCGTTCTTTTGAAGCATCTCGGCCTTCGCGGACCTCAAAAACCTATTCACGATGCCTTCGGTCATCATGCGGGGTAGAGCAAAACGATATTTTAGAACCAAGAAAAAAATTTGGCACGACTTTCCCTAAAAATAGGACCAAAAAGAATGCTTAATGCCAAAATTCTCGCCGAAACGGAAATGAATCAACATTTCGGCAAAATATTGGCAACTATCGAATTTCAAATACCGGTACACCTCCAAACACAAACACATATGCAACACCACAAACATATGCAACACCACGAACATACATAGATCTAGCTAGGCCATAAAAAGTGCATGTGCATATTGTTGTAGGGAGAACAACATAAATATAGCTTCCCCCCTTACTTACCTATCAAAACAAGGTAATTTAACCACTTAAATTGAATGAATCTATGGTGGAAATGAGGTGAAAAAGAGGAGGCACCCGAGACAAGGAGGAGGTGGAGAGAATGAAGTGGGGAGAAAGTGAGTGTGGGTAGGAGAGGCTGTCCAAAATATCTTGTTTCTGCCCACTTACTAATGGCGCACCAACTCTAAATGCGCCATTAGTAATCCAGGTTACTAATGGCGCACCTCCTGGTGGTGCGCCATTAGTAGTTTTGCAAAAAAAATACTAATGGCGCACTGTCCCACAGTGCGCCATTAGTAGTTTTGCAAAAAAGGGAATAAAAAATATAATAAAAAAACAACATTAGTGGCGCACTTTCCGGCTGGTGCGCCATTACTAGTTACAACTAGTAATGGCGCACTGTATCTGGATGCGCCATTAGTATGTTTGGACAGGCGCACTAGTTAAAAAAATTGATACTAATGGCGCACCCTGGGCCAGGTGCGCCATTAGTAGTTTCAACTCTAATGGCGTATCAGCAGGTAGTGCGCCATTAGTATATACTAATGGCGCACCGCTTGTCTGGTGCGCCATTAGTATCAATCCTATCTATAGCCCTTTTTCTAGTAGTGTCAATCAAAGCATACAACCTGGACAATGTAGACTAAATCTGGAGAAAAAATATTACTTGTCCACAAGGGTAAGATTGACCTACATATTGCCGAACAACCCTTGCAGTCACTTGGTTCAGATCTCCCCTATGAGGTGATGAGCGTTCAGCTGCAGCAAATAAATAGAATTAAATTCAAAATACAACCACTTTTATGGAGACTACTACAAGGCAAGTTTAGCTAATAGGACTTCTATAGCATGCAAGATGTTTCTTAGATCAACAAAAACAAGAACAAGAGCTATGACAGCAAACCTTTGAGCAACATATAATGAGCAGGGTATTCAAAGAAGGTCATATCTTCCACACAAAACTGATCAAAACAAGAAATATTCTAGTCTACTAATTTATTACTGAATCACATAGCATCATAGGAGAAAACAATGATTCAAGTTTAATTAAGACATGCATTATTTGCTAAGGAAAAGTAAGTCACAACCAAAAGCATTTTGACTTCCATTTATTTGCACACGCAAAATCATCAGGTGCTCATAGTTCAGATCAGGTAAGGTAATTTTGTAGCTCCACACTGTTGCTGGCCTAACAAGACTTGCCCTCTAGCATAACAACATATTTGAAATCTCCATTATAGTAAATAATTGAGAGGATAGTGCATAAGTCACATCATATTATACAAGCAAGCTAAATCTAGGGTTTGCTGTCGGTGGCGTATATACATACACATAGAGGAGGCTGGAGTTATGGAAGTAAAACATACTTACCACCGCGGTAGAGTGAGGTGCCATGGGGCAGGTAGCGGAAGGCCGCCGCCACCCAACACCCACTGACGCCCAAGCCTTCTTTCTTCTCATCCTCTTCCTCTGCCCAATATGGCACTCCCGCCATTGCCGTGTACAAGAAAAAAACGATGGTAAGGCTCAAAAAGCAGATCAAGGAAATTAACATGATAGAGCATCAAATACTAATGCATAGATAAGCCTCTATACAACGAGCC
The DNA here is from genome assembly GCF_018294505.1 of Triticum aestivum. NCBI lineage: Eukaryota > Viridiplantae > Streptophyta > Magnoliopsida > Poales > Poaceae > Triticum > Triticum aestivum. The sequence goes on from NC_057806.1 coordinate 64,626,083, forward strand.
GCATATAATAAAAAAATGGCAGCCGATAATAACCGACTATAGGTTCATGCACATGTACCACAAAAAATCTCCTTATATTATTTACCTCAAGAATTCCAGTAGATGTTAGACATGCATGAAAAGAAACCTAGCTTCAAGAGGAAAAATAAATCTACAATCTTAGGATAATCAAGACAATGTTGGTGTAAGAAGAATCTGGCAACAAGCAACAGATTAGGCGACATACAGATAAAAGAATTAACTATTGTAATTTCAGCTAATAACTAGTTCTAAAAATTCTATTTAAGCAGTTGCTGCTAACAATGGAGAAATTGTGAATAATCTGTAGCAAGTAAGTTTACCCATAGAGGCAAAAGGGAGGGACAAGGCCGGTGTAGAGCTTGTCGTGGACCTAGAAGGCCCTCTAGAAGTCAATGGTGATGGTTTTGAGCTGCACGCCGAGCCTGTAGGGCAAGTGGAGCAAGCCTGAAGGTGGGGAAATCAAGATCTGAGGCAGGGAGGCGCGGTATTGAGGTCCTTGGATGGGGTGGACTTGCCGACATGGCCAGAATCTTGGGTGGATTCTTCATTTGGTGAACAGGTAGGCTATGTTGACAAACACTAGTAATTGAATTTGTGTCATGTTGGAGATTCAGAATGTACACAACATATTTATTTCAGATGGTTCATTATTCAGAGAAGTTAAACTAGGTGCAGGTCACCCGAAACTGAATTTCTTGCAATCCAAACCATACAAACAGGAGGGAGATGGTTGCATAGATACAAATCCATGAAGTGTTAGCCAAATTGACCAATCTAGACCTCATCTTCTCTCTCTATTTGGCACTAACTAACTAAATAAAAAATTTGGACTTGTTCATACAAATCCCTCTTGAATTCCTTGAGGCAACTAGGATTTGCATCAAATATTTCTTAACTTAGCATCATTAGTGAGCAGAGGTAGAGAGGAAGGGATATGCTACCTGCCGCAGTGCGTCGTCGTGGCCGTGCTTGAGCTCGGCCAGGATCTCTTGGTCACCCTAGAAGCAGACCCCTCCCGCCCCTCCTCCTTGAGCAGAGCATGGCCGGCGGCTAGGTGCGTCCCTCCTCCTCCTCCTCGAGTAGGGCAAGGCCTTGCACCCTCCTGCCGTTGTCACCGTCTCCACACCATGGTGTCCTGCAGCAAAGGGGCAGATAGGAGAAGGTGAGATGAGGAGGAGAGGGTGGATCCAGGCAAGGAAGGATGGGAAGGGCCTACCTGGGCAATGCCGGTGACGGATCTCGCGAGCTTAGTCCTCGCCATCGCCGGTTGTGGCGGGTTCCGACTAAGAAACCCTAGCAGCGGGCGAGGTCGCGGGCCTTCAGGCGCGGATCTAAACTGAGGGGGGGAGGTGCAGATCTTGGGGAGCTCAGGGTCGTTTGCGCGTGGCCTGAGCTCGCTGGAACTGGCCGGCATGGTTGGTGGCGGCGGCGAGGAGATCGTAGGTTGGGAAGGAGAGATTCGCATGAGAGAGGGAGGGAGAGATTGGTGCGGTGGGCTTCTCCTTTTTTTTCTCCTTTTCTTTAGATGGATGGATGGATGAGTAGACGGCAAGAGTGCTGGGAATGAATGGCAGGATGTTTGCCATGTCATCAATCCATGGCACAAATGATTCCACCAATGAGAATTAAGCATATGCAAATTGTGTGTTTTTCCTTTTGTTTCTTTTATATTTTTTACCCTCCAATTCTGGTAAACACTCAACATATTACCCTCTTATAGTTTGTTCAAATGACCCAATATTTTTCAAATGGCCTCTTATTTCGGGTAAACAATGTTACCGAATCAAGTTTTTATTTTCATTGCACGGTTTTTTTTTTCTAATTTCGAAGTGCCAAAGATGGGCCTTTTTAAGAACCTACCAAATATTTGTCAAAAAATTGTACCAAAACAATTAAAAAAAATATTAGACTACATTTTATGTACAGATAACCAAATGGTTGCATGTGAAAAGCTTTCAATACACCTCTTATCAAAAAGACATATTATCGCTGATTCAGGAGGAACTAGGTCAAATTTGAACTAAAGTTGCTTTATAGTTTGCTCTTTTTTCCCAAAAATCATTTCTAGACAGGAAAGTAGTTACTTCATCAGAGATTCACCAGGAGTTTTGCATTATTAACCCCCTGCCTACTAACGGTCCCACATGTCAGGTCTGAGGCAATGCTGAGGTGGCTTGACACATGGACACGCCACATCACTAAAATTGATGAGGTGTTTGACCAGTCATTTTGAAGTATTGTGAATCAGTAGTCATGACCATTTAAATTGGTCAAGATAGGCTAAAATGAAAGGTGTAGATCAATGTTGTCTATGTTATGACCATTTTAGATAAGAAAACTATGACCTTCTTGATGAAAATGGTCATGATGATTTAGAGTTTGGACCCTCCCAAACGGCTCACGACCATCTGACGTACAATGGTCATAGATTTATGACCAATTCACCCATGGTCACTACGAGAAGGTCACAATTAAGCATATTTCTTGTAGTGGAAGTGGTTAATCTTTTCCTCAGGCACTTTCTCCATCGGCCGTGTTGCCGGTTTCGGTCCAAAATGGGCGTCCACTTGGGCCTTCACTATGGCTGCGTTTTGCTCCTCAGTCATGTCGTACGGCCTCTAACGAAGAGGAGCGAGGCTTGGACCATATTTATATCGCTTGTCTCTGCCTGTACTTCCTATACTACCTCGACTCGTACCGCTACGCACCATAGCTGCGGCGTGTCTCTTCTGCTCCCCAAAAGGATTAATGCCGTCTACGCTTAGACCAAACCATACATTCCTTGCGTCATCTGCAAACTCCTTCCCGTACGTTCTCTCGATTTTTCTCCACTAAGACCTGTTAGCAGGTACTCTCAACTTTCCGTCTTTCTTACGGTCTTCTCTATGCCATCGCATCGCCTTGGCATGCTCTTTGTTTTGGAACAAACGTTTCAACTGTGGTATTATAGGAGCATACCACATCACCTTGGCAGGAATCTTTTTCCTGGGGCGCTCGCCCTTGACATCACCAGGGTCATCGCGGCTGATCTTATAGCGCAATGCACCGCATACCGGGCAAGCGTTCAAATCCTCGTACTCACCGCGGTAGAGGATGCAGTCATTAGGGCATGCATGTATCTTCTGCACCTCTAACCCTAGAGGGCAGATAGCCTTCTTTGCTTCGTACGTACTCTCGGGCAATTTGTTGTCCTTTGGAACCATATTCTTTATAATTTCCAGCAACTTTCCAAATGCCTTGTCAGATACACCATTCTTTGCCTTCCATTGCAGCATTTCTAGTGTGGTGCCCAACTTTTTCTTGTCAGCTTCGCAATTCGGGTACAACAATTTGTTGTGATCCTCTAACATGCGCTGCAACTTCTTCTCCAAATCACTTGTGTAGTTTCTCTTTGCATCAGCAATGGCCCGACCTAGATCATCAGCGGGCTCATCTGATGCCTCTTCTTCAGCTTCTTCCCACATTGCCGGCTCAGCTTCTTCCCCCATTGTTGTATCATCATATTCAGGGAACCCATGGCCAGGATAGCTGTCGTCGTCCTCTTCTTCTTCATTTTCTTCCATCATAACCCCTCTTTCTCCGTGCTTGGTCCAAACATTATAGTGGGGCATGAAACCAGACTTAAACAGGTGGACGTGAATGGTTCTTGACGTAGAGTAATTGTGATCATTCTTACAGACAAAACATGGACAAGGCATAAAACCATCCGCCCACTTGTTTGCCTCAGCCACAAGCAGAAAAGTATGCATGCCATTAATGAGCTCGGGAGAGCATCAGCCATCATACATCCATTGTCGTCTCATCTTCATTACACAACACCGAAAAGACCAAATTAATACAAGATAATACAAGTATATACATAAAGTACATACACATATATAGTTCATACAACACTTAAATGCAACAAACAAATTAATAACTCTCTAGCTAAAGCATTTAAATGCAACAACAAATGCGATCAAGATCGCAACTAAGGTAACAATTGATCCAACAGCATAATGATACCAAGCCTCACTATCAATGGCATATTTTCTAATCTTTCTAATCTTAAAGCGCATTTTCTCCATCTTGATCTTGTGATCATCGACGACATCAGCAACATGCAACTCCAATTCCATCTTCTCCCCCTCAATTATTTTCACTTTTCCTTTCAAATACTCATTTTCTCTTTCAACTAAATTTAACCTCTAGAAAATAGGGTCGGTTGGAATTTCCGGTTCACATACCTCCTAGATAAAAATATCTATTTCAACTTGATGGGCATAATCTGTAATAAACACAAAGTGCAACAACTAGTTTTAAAAGAGAATATACCACATCTGAATCATAACATGGACGAGGGCCGATGGTGACGGATATCAAAACCATGGCACTATGTATAACAAACAACATACAGGTAAGATAATTATACGAGTAAGTATATATCCAAATCACACAAACATCAATTTGGTAATGTAAAACATTCATGAACAAGAGGCTCACCACAAGCTAGGTGGTGCCGGCGACGGGATGGTGCGGGCGATCGACGGTGGTTACGACGGAGATTTAGAAGGCACTAAGTAAACCACACCTACGTATGCAAACTAAGTGTTATTTTTGACCTCAAATTGCATATAAATCAAATACTAGCACATATAATTCCTCCCAAATTAATCACTATACAAAGCATTGCAAGAGCTAATCTAGCAATGAGAGATGAAAGGACAAAGTTGCTAACCTTTGTGATCATTTGAATGGATGGGGGCCTTCAAATCTTGACAAATTTTGGGCAAAATGTGTGATGAGCTCGAGAGGAAGAGGGGAAGAACAGAGAGGAGAGGGGAAAGAGGAAGAACAGAGCGAGCTCGGGTGGACGAAGGATTTATGTAGGGCGACCTTTGCTACCTCTTGAGCACTGCGTTGGATTTCCTTGAAGAGGAAATGGTGATGCAGCAGAGTAGAGTAAGTATTTCCCTCAGTTTTTGAGAACCAAGGTATCAATCCAGTAGGAGGCTACGCGCGAGTCCCTCGTACCTACACAAAACAAATAGCTAAACGCAACCAACGCGATTAGGGGTTGTCAATCCCTTCACGGTCACTTACGAGAGTGAGATCTGGTAGAGATGGTAGATAATACTTTTGGTATTTTTGATATAAAGCTGCAAGGTAAAATAACAGGGTAAAGTAAAAAGCAAAGCAATAATAAAGTGATTGAAGATTGATATGATGAGAATAGACCTGGTGGCCATAGATTTCACTAGTGGCTTCTCTCAAGAGCATAAGTATTCTACGGTGGGTGAACAAATTACCGTTGAGCAATTGACAGAATTGAGCATAGTTATGAGAATATCTAGGTATGATCATGTATATAGGCATCACGTCCGAGACAAGTACACCGACTCCTGCCTGCATCTACTACTATTACTCCACTCATTGACCGCTATCCAGCATGCATCTAGAGTATTAAGTTCAAGAAAACAGAGTAACGCCTTAAGCAAGATGACATGATGTAGAGGAATAAATTCATGCAATATGATAAATACCCCATCTTGTTATCCTCGATGGCAACAATACAATACGTGCCATGCTGCCCCTACTGTCACTTGGAAAGGACACCGCAAGATTGAACCCAAAGCTAAGCACTTCTCCCATTGCAAGAAAAAACAATCTAGTAGGCCAAACCAAACAGATAATTCGAAGAGACTTGCAAAGATAACCAATCATACATAAAAGAATTCAGAGAAGATTCAAATATTGTTCATAGATAATCTTGATCATAAACCCACAATTCTATTATTTGGTGTCCTTGGATTATCTTGGGGGTGCCATGGGCATCCCCAAGCTTAGGCTCTTGCCACTTCTTTTTCCATAATCCATCAAAAGATTTCACCCAAAACTTGAAAACTTCACAACACAAAACTTAACAGAAATCTCGTGAGCTCCGTTAGCGAAAGAAAACAAAAGACCACTTCAAGTTACTGTAATGAACTCATTCTTTATTTATGTTGGTGTTAAACCTACTGTATTCCAACTTCTCTATGGATTATAAACTATTTTACTAGCCATAGATTCATCAAAATAAGCAAACAACACATGAAAAACAGAATCTGTCAAAAACAGAACAGTCTGTAGTAATCTGTAAGTAACGCAAACTTATGGAACTCCAAAAAATCAGACAAAATAGGAATACCTAGTAAATTTGTTTATTGATAAGCAGCAATTGGAATCACTATTTTATTACGTTCTGGTGATTTTTAACAATTGTTTTCGTGAACAGAAAGTTTCTAGAAATTACAGCAAGATCAAATAACTATCATCCAAGAAGATCCTATAGGTTTAACTTGGCACAAGCACTAATTAAAAGATAAAACCAGATATAAAAAAAGGTAGATGGATTATTTATTCCTAAACAGAAACAAAAGCAAAAAAAACTAAAATAAAATTGGGTTGCCTCCCAACAAGCGCTATCGTTTAACGCCCTTAGCTAGGCATAAAAGCAAGGATAGATCTTGGTATTGACATCTTTGGTAGGCAATCCATAAGTGGCTCTCATGATAGATTCATATGGTAATTTTATTTTATTCCTAGGGAAGTGTTCTGTGCCCTTCTTTAATGGAAATTGGAATCTAATATTCCCTTCCTTCATATCAATAATTGCACCAGTCGTTCTAAGGAAAGGTCTACCAAGAATAATAGGGCAAGAAGGATTGCAATCAATATCAAGAATGATAAAATCTACGGGCACATAATTCCTTTTTGCAACAATAAGAACATCATTAATTCTTCCCATAGGTTTCTTAATAGTGGAATCCGCAAGGTGCAAGTTTAGAGAGCAATCATCAAAATCGTGGAAATCTAGCAAATCACACAAAGTTTTGGGAATAGTGGAGACGCTAGCACCCAAATCACATAAAGCATAAAATTCATGATCCTTAATCTTAATTTTAATAGTTGGTTCCCACTCATCATAAAGTTTTCTAGGGATAGAAACTTCCAACTCAAGTTTTTCTTCATAAGATTGCATTAAGGCATCAATGATATGTTTAGTAAACGCTTTATTTTGACTATAAGCATGAGGAGAATTTAGCATGGATTGCAACAAGGAAATGCAATCGATTAATGAGCAACTTTCATAATTAAATTCCTTGAAATCCAATATAGTGGGTTTAGCAACACCTAGGGTTTTACTCTTTTCAATCCCACTTTTATCAATTTCATCATCAAGATCTAAACACTCCGAATTTTTGGAACACCTTCTAGGTAAAGGTGGATCATATTCAGTTTCATCAAGATTCATATTGCAAAACAAAGATTTAATAGGGGACACATCAATAACTTTTAGATCTTCATCTTGATTTTCATAGGAATTGGAAGAACACGCTTTAATAAAGGCATCTTTCGTAGCACGCATCCTAGCGGTTCTTTCCTTGTACTCATCAATGGAAATTCTCATGGATTTGAGAGACTCATTGATATCATTCTTAGGAGGAATAGATCTAAGCTTTAAAGAATCAACATCAAGAGAAATTTTATCAACGTTCCTAGCCAATTCATCAACTTTAAGCAATTTCTCTTCAAGCAAAGCATTAAAATTCTTTTGCGAATTCATAAACTCTTTAACACTAGTCTCAAATTCAGAGGGCATCTTATTAAAATTTCCGTAAGAGTTGTTGTAGGAAATTCCATAATTATTAGAAGGATTACTAGGATAAGGCCTAGGATTAAAATTCCCTCTATACGCGTTGTTACCAAAATTATTCCTACCGACAAAATTCACATCCATAGGTTCATTATTATTCTCAATCAAGGTAGACAAAGGCATATCATTAGGATCAGAAGAAACACTCTTAGTAGCAAATATTTTCATAAGTTCATCCATCTTTCCACTCAAAACATTGATTTCTTCTGTCGCATGCACTTTTTTATTAGTAGATCTTTCAGTGTGCCATTCAGAATAATTAACCATAATATTATCTAGGAGTTTAGTAGCATCTCCTAAAGTGATTTCCATAAAAGTGCCTCCCGCAGCCGAATCTAAAAGATTTCTAGAAGCAAAATTCAATCCGGCATAAAATTTTTGTATGATCATCCATAAATTCAAACCATGAGTAGGACAATTACGTATCATTAATTTCATAATATAGTTTCTAAGAGAGATGATCTTAGCGGGAGGAAAATACTTAGAGATAAAAGCATCTTTGCACTTGTTCCAAGAATCAATACTATTTTTAGGCAAAGACGAAAACCAAGCTTTAGCACGATCTCTAAGCAAAAAAGGAAATAGCTTCAATTTAAAAATATCATTATCGACATATTTATTCTTTTGCATATCACATAAATCAACGAAGATATTTAGATGAGTAGCGACATCTTCACTAGGAAGGCCGGCAAATTGATCTTTCATAACAAGATTCAACAAAACAGTATTGATTTCACAACATTCAGTATTGGGAGCAATCGGAGTGCTAAGGAAATCATTATTGTTGTTATTGGTAAAGTCACACAATTTGGTATTATCTTGAGCCATCGTGACAAGCAAGCAATCCAACACACGAGCATACAAAAGGCAAGCAAGAAAAAGGCAAACGGAAAAAGAGAGGGCGAATAAAATGGCAAGGGTGAAGTGGGGGAGAGGAAAACGAGAGGCAAATGGCAAATAATGAAATGCGAGAGATAAGGGATTGTGATGGGTACTTGGTATGTTGACTTTTGCGTAGACTCCCCGGCAAAGGCGCCAGAAATCTTCCTGCTACCTCTTGAGCACTGCGTTGGATTTCCTTGAAGAGGAAAGGGTGATGCAGCAGAGTAGAGTAAGTATTTCCCTCAATTTTTGAGAACCAAGGTACCAATCAAGTAGGAGGCCATGCGCGAGTCCGTCTTACCTACACAAAACAAATAGCTCAATCCAACCAACGCGATTAGGGGTTGTCAATCCCTTCACGGCCACTTACGAGAGTGAGATGTGACAGAGATGATAGATAATATTTTTGGTATTTTTGATATAAAGATGCAAGGTAAAATAAAAAGGCAAAGTAAAAAAAGCAAAGCAATAATAAAGTGATTGAAGATTGATATGATGAGAATAGACCCGGGGGCCATAGATTTCACTAGTGGCTTCTCTCAAGAGCATAAGTATTCTACGGTGGGTGAACAAATTACCTTTGAGCAATTGACAGAATTGAGCATAGTTATGAGAATATTTAGGTATGATCATGTATATAGGCATCACGTCCGAGACAAGTATACTGACTCCTGCCTGCATCTACTACTATTACTCCATTGATCGACCGATATCCAGCATGCTTCTAGAGTATTAAGTTCAAGAAAACAGAGTAACGCCTTAAGCAAGATGACATGATGTAGAGGAATAAATTCATGCAATATGATAAATACCCCATCTTGTTATCCTCGATGGCAACAATACAATACGTGCCATGCTGCCCCTACTGTCACTGGGAAAGGACACCGCAAGATTGAACCCAAAGCTAAGCACTTCTCCCATTGCAAGAAAAACCAATCTAGTAGGACAAACCAAACTGATAATTGGAAGAGATTTGCAAAGATAACCAATCATACATAAAATAATTCAAAGAAGATTCAAATATTGTTCATAGATAATCTTGATCATAAACCCACAATTCATCGGTCTCAGCAAACACACCGCAAAAAGAAGATTACATCGAATAGATCTCCAAGAGAGAGGGGGAGAACATTGTATTGAGATCCAAAAAGAGAGAAGAAGACATCTAGCTACTAACTATGGACCCGAAGGTCTGAGGTAAACTACTCACACTTCATCAGAGAGGCTATGGTGATGATGTAGAAGCCCTCCATGGTGGATTCCCCTTCCGGCGGAGCTCCAGAACAGGCCCCAAGATGGGATCTCGTGGGTACAAAAGGTTGCGGAGGTGGAATTAGGTTTTTGGCTCCGTCTCTGATCGTTTGCGGGTACGTAGGTATATATAGGAGGAAGGAGTACGTCGGTGGAGCTTCGGGGGGCCCATGAGGCAGGGGGCGCGCCCTGGGGGGGGCGCCCTCCACCCTTGTGACCGCCTCCTTCCTTTCTTGACGGAGGGTCCAAGTGTCCTGGATCATATTTGTTGAGAAAATCATGTTCCCGAAGGTTTCATTCTGTTTGGACTCAGTTTGATATTCCGTTTCTTCGAAACACTGAAATAGGCAAAAAACAGCAATTCTGGGTTGGGCCTCCGGTTAATAGGTTAGTCCCAAAAGTAATATAAAAGTGGAAAATAAAGCCCAATATGGTCCAAAACAGTAGATAATATAGCATGGAGCAATCGAAAATTATAGATACGTTGGAGACGTATCAACCTTTAGCACCGGTTCGTGCCATGAACCGGTACTAAAGGTGCTGGAGGGGCCCCGGACTGACAACATCCTGCCACCACTCTCTTTAGTACCGGTTCGTGGCACGAACTGGTGCTAAAGGTTCGGCATGAACCGGTACTAATGAGAGCGGCCGGCTAGCCGTTGGAACCGGCACTAATGGACACATTAGTGCCGTCTCAAAATCAAACCGGCACTAATGTGCTTCACATTTGACCCTTGTTCTACTAGTGTTAGAGAGGAGCTCGAAGGAGCAGCCGCGGATGGGTTTATAAACCAGTGCGGCTGCCCTTCGCTCGGCGAGGTGGGACTAAAGTTTGTCCACCGCGGAACGGGAGCGCACCCTCTTTAGTACCGGTTCGTGGCTCCAACCGGTACTAAAGGGCGGGTCTTTAGTATCGGGTGGAGCCACGACCCGGTACTAAAGAGGGTGCGATTCCCGCCACCCAGGCTGCCAAATTTGACCTTTAGTACCAGTTGGTGGCTTCAACTAGTACTAAAGGCCTCTCTTATATAAACAGCACTTACGAAAATTTCAGTTAGTTTTTGTTCATCTGCTTCGTCACGCGCATCCCGTCGCCGCCCCGGCCCATCCCCATCGCCTCGCATCACCGGCCGTCGCCCCGATGTAAGATCGACCGCCCCAGCCGGCCCCTTGCCGCTCGCCGGCGGCCTCTGTGCACACACACACACGCACACACACACAAGTAAACACACACACAGTACACACACAGACAGATTTTTCTTAATGTTTTTTTTTCTGTTTTCTGTTTTTTAATTTATTGTTACTTTTAGTTTATATAAATGTTAGATTATGTACATATATGTTAGATATTAATGTCAAGTGTTAGATGAATTAGATAGAAATATATGTTAGATATTAATGTCAAATGTTAGATGAATTAGCTAGATATTAATGTTAGATGAGTTAGCTTTTTATACTTTTAGTTATAGATGATCTACATATATTAATGTTAGATGAATTAGATATATATTAAATTTAGGTATATGAGTTTTGATCATCTAATTAAAATTTTACTATTATATAACTAGGTACTTTATTTTTAGTAAGAAAATTAATAAAACTAGTTTATTTTTAGTAAGTGCTTAGTTGAATTAGTTGAATTAATAGAACTAGTAAGTGTTTAATGTTTCACCTATGAACATAGGAAATGTCGTCTGACGACGAAAACGATTTCATTATGTGCGAATACTGCAAAGACCAGCGTGGCCTGTGCGATAGGAATTTCCTAGTTGATGATAGGTGCTTCAGCATCAAGATGGATGCGACCTTCGAAGTGGATACAGTAAGTCACAATGACAAGTCCTATTTCGTAATTAAGCATGACTTATGCTTCATTTGCTTCAACTTATAATTTTAAATTTTCACTATTCTACTAGCGTATCCCTTGCCATGGAAGAATTTTTATCTTGGATAAGATAGATTTCAGTCCTAACAAAACTATGGAGGTAAAGAGAGTTTACTTGAAGACCGAGCATGGTTATACCTTCAACGTCAAATTATACAATGTAGACACCTACACCTATTTTGAATGCAAAACTTGGCAAGCAGTATGCAAGGCTTATTCTGTGACGCTCGGATAATTAAGCCACAGTAATCCCATGTTAATGGTGCCATGTCATCACATTACTATTGCTGATCTTTAGTTGATCCAAATCTCTATTCATTTTCAAATTCAAACTAAAGTCCCAGATTCAAAATTCTCAAACATAAAATCTAAAATGTTCAAACTGTGGCAAATAATCCCTTGCTATTTGTCATATTGAAACCAATATTTTATAAAGTATTTAAATGCCCTTTAATGAATAAAACAGAAAAGAAATAAAGGACAAAAGAAAATACGTTTAAAAAAAGAGAAGCCCCCTGGACCTAGCCCACTTGGGTGGCCGAGCCAGCCCAACCCCCACCACGGTCGCTCGTCCTGTTCCTCCGACCGCGTCACTACAGGGGAGGGGTCACCCCGACCACCTCGCCGGCGCCGACGCAAGGAGGGGATAAGTGCGACGCCTCGGCTCCCCTCGTCTCCCATCACCCACTTGCCCCTCTCCACTTTCCCCCTCGCTCTCTCCACCAGATCCGGCGTGCCGCTTGCGTCCGAAGACGCCGCTGTCGCCGAAGGAAGCCACCGAACCCGTCGGCCGTCGCCCTCGCCTCGCCTCGCAGACCAGTCCTTCTTCTCCGCCGACGTCGACCACGTCGTCTTCGTCTTCGAATGGGCGCCATGGAGCAGTGTAGCGCAAGAATCAAGCTGCCTCCCCCTTTCGTTCGGCCGCTGGCGAACTTCTTCATCTCCGGCGACGTCTGCTGCTCCTAAACCGCCAAGGGTTTGTCGTGACCGCTCGGTGAGCTCCACTCCGTCCTCTCCCCCCTCCTTCCGCGCCTCCCCGCACCCCTAGCCGTAGCTGCAGCTCAGTCCCAAACACAGCGCCGTCGTCGAGCTCCTCGTCGTGGCCACGCAAGCCGATGAGCTCGTCCGATCTCGTAGTCGTCCTCAGCACGCGTGTAGGGCCCCGTAGCGCTAGCTAGCTCGCTCCATCGTGCCGTGTATTTTCGGATCCACTTATGCCCGAACTCGGGCGCTGCCTCCGCCGCTCGTTGTCACCGTCTCCGGCCACTTCCAGTCAAACCACCGACGCAGATAGACGCGCGAGCGAGTGCTTGTTCGAACACACTAGGCCGCAAGCCAAATGGCCGCCTGAGGCCGTTTTCCGGCGAGATTCGAGCCGCGCCGCCGCGTTTGGCGTCGCTGGCGTTGAGCCGCCGGTAACCGCCGATGTGGCATACCTGGGGCTTGCCCCTGGGTAACTGTCAGTGGCCCCCCTGGCCCTAGTTGACCAAACTGACCGTGGTTAACTGTGCTGACTGGGCACCCGTGGGCCACTGATGTGTAGGTCCCGCGTGTAATTAATCTAATTTGAAGTTAAAAGTTTAATTAGTAATTAGATTAGTCTAGTGTCTCACTGACATATTGGGCCCACACCCCTAATTAGTTTAGTTAGATTAGTTAATTCACTATTATAGCCACTCTCACTGACCAGTCGGTCCCGCTGGACCCACAGGTCAGGTTTGATCTAGTCAGCGGACCAATTGACTGCTGACGTCATCCTCTAGTAATGCTGATGTCATAATATAATTTATGTTAATTTAGATAATTTCAGAATATTGTTTAAAATATTTGAAAAATCATAGAAAATTATCCGTTGCTCGGATGAAAATGTGTTTTACATGAAAGTTGCTCAGAACGACGAGACGAATCAGAATACGTGGCCCATTCATCCGCCACACGTCCCTAGCATAGCAAACATGCAACCTTCTCCCTCCGTTTCGTCTGCCCGAAAATGCCAAACTTCAGGAAAACATTCCTGGGTGTTTCCCCCCTTCGGCGGTATCGTGTAGCGCTGCTTTAGGACACTCGTAGCGCTGCGTATTGCCATGTTATGCCTTGTGATGCCTTGTTGGCTCTGTATTTACTGTTTCTTCCCCCTCTTCTCTCCGGTAGACCCCGAGACTGATGTAGATGTCCCTGTGATCGACTACGTCACCGGTGACCCTCTTCCCTTTCAGCAGAGCTTCCAGGCAAGCCCCCCCTTTAATCATCCCGATATCGCCCATTCCATTCTCTCATGCTTGCATTAGATTTTGCTACTGTAATTGTTTGCTCCTATTATGATGCATAGCCTGCTTTTGTACCATGCTTATTGTTACCTACCTGCTTATCCTAAACTGCTTAGTATAGGTTGGTTAGTGATCCATCAGTGACCCCCACCTTGTCCTTGTTGCCCCTACTTCATCATCGATGCCTCGATCAACATGATCGACGACCAGAGCCCGACACCTCACATCACTTCACGCCCTTTTGTTGCTCGACTCTGCAGAGATACTATCGAGTGCCGAGGGTGATCTCTCATAACGCACTCCTGATGATAATGTTGTAGTGTAGCTATTCGGTCGTGGTCACCGAGGGTGATTTCCTCTTTCACCATTCCTGATACGACTCTGTCGTTCAACACCTCAAGTGTGAACCTCGAGGGTGGTCCCTCTTACGTTCACCTTGACGATTACATTGAGTGGAATCCATCGGGGATGATTCCTCGGGTTTTCCCCTTGATGTCTGGACACACGGTTACCTTGACTTTACTTGAGACCTTGGTGGAAGTCGGGCGGGCTCGGAGAGCACCCGCAAGATGGTTACGAGGCACGGCCGGGCCGGCAGGCCATCCCCGAGTGGGCTGGGCTTGCCATTGCCGTATTTCCCCGAGACAGGGCGACGGGGTCACATTATCGTGAGTCTCTGCTCGTCTCCGCAAGCTAATAATACACTATGGTTTGGGTATTTGTTTTGAGTTCGCCTTTGGCCTTTACGCACTAACCACCACGCGAGAATAGATATGGGCCTCGACGACGTAGTATCAGCTGAAGCTTCGTCAGATGTCCAGTTCAGCATTGCAGCACGGTCGGATCGTGCTGGCCATTCGAGGCGGTGCTGGTATTCACCCTGCGCGCAACGATCCAGAGTGCAACGGGCGATGGGCCCAGACCCCAGAGTGCTTAGGATATAGACCGGCGGGGACCTCTCTGTTGAGCCTAGGTAGGGCTACGACGTGTTGATCTTCCGAGGTCGGGCATTGACCCTAGAAAGGTGTGTCCGAGCAGAGTGATCGAGCGTGTTGGAAAACATGGTGCACCCCTGCAGGGTAGTTATCTATTCGAATACCGTGTCCACGGTAATGGACGTTCAGACTTATATCCCGATCTTTTACAACTAGAAATGGATACTTAAGATATGTGGCTCCGGGATTGCTTTCTCGTAGGGAGTCGAGGAAGGATCTCAGGGCGTTAATGCTACAACATGCTAGTTAATTAAAATGCTATTCTTTACTCTTCTACATGCTGCAAGATGCTTGGAGCTGCTTGAAGATGCTAGTCTTTGATAGGCTAGGTCTTCCCCTCTATTCTGGCATTCTGCAGTTCAGTCCACAAATACAGCCCTTACATTTGATACCAATGCGTACTTAGTATAGATCTGATGCTTGTGAGTACTTTGGATGAGTACTCACGGTTGCTTTGCTTCCCCTTTTCTCCCTGCTTTCTTCTTTCTAGTTGTTGCAACCAGATGGTGGATCCCTGAAGCCAGATGCCACCGCCGACGGATACTACTACATGGAGGCCACCGAAGACCAGGAGTAGTTAGGAGGTCCCAGGCAGGAGGCCTTGCCTCTTCGGTCGTGTTGCTTTTGTGCTGGCCTTCTTAAGGCATCCTTGTTTAACTTATGTCTGTACTCATATATTGTTGCTTCCGCTGATGCTTGTGTATCAAGCTTGTATTCGACCCCTCGAGGCCCCTGGCTTGTAATGTGAAGCTTGTATTATTTTATTTGTGTCTAGAGTTGTGTTGTGATATCTTCATGTGAGTCCCTGATCTTGATCATACACATTTGCGTGTATGATTAGTGTACGATTGAATCGGGGGCGTCACAAGTTGGTATCAGAGCCGACTGCCTATAGGAACCACCTTTCCAACTCCTTGGCCGAAGTTGAGTCTAGTCTTTAAAAAAACTGATTTACTAACATGGCTGTGCGGCTTACGGGCCCAGGTCGCCATTGGGTGGTATTAGGATCTTTTATTCCTCGTCTATACTCTGGGACTCTTATCTCTCTTCTATTCGGGTAAATGATTTTGCTAACTCTAACTCTAGGTTCTCGTAAATACTTTCTCCTGGAGAACCCCTCACTCTAGATTATTACCTGGTGCATCGGAAGATTCTGAAGATACTCTCCGAAGTTTTCTCGAGACCCTTGTGCCCTTCGCCGTTGTGATCCCTACCACCGATAAATCCTTATGGGTAACTACCTACAGTTTCCGTTCATACCTTCATCCCCAGTTGCCCTTGTTATTACAAGATACCCCGAATAACTCTCTGTTGTCCTGAGAATCCGTTGAGCCTACTACCTTGCAGCTCTTTGCCAAAATAATACCCCTACAGATAATTACTCACGCTTGCCGAGTATCCTTTCATCCATAGTTGTTCATGTGTTTCACAAGTTTCTTTGGAATGCTACTCGATCTTCCGAAAATCCTCAGTAGCCTATTACTCTTGTTCATCCTTACCTGCTTACATTATGGTTACTTCCATATGTCTAGCAAAGTTCATTAGCATCCTTGGCCATCGTAATTTTGAGCATTTGATTCGATATATTTGTGAATGCTCGCAATCATCAATCACAATTAGAATTCTTCCCTTCGGCTCAGACGTCACTTCAGACATGATCTAGTGTTCGATAAATCAAACCTTGATTGATTAATGGTCTATGTCTATTATACTTACTTGTCTTTGACCAGAGCCTCTGCATCCGATCCTCCGTTTTGGAAATATTCCTTTGCATTTGAGCTTTGAATTAGTCAGTTGTTTCTATAACTTGACCTCCTTGCATTCTTTCTTCTTCTGGTTGAGTACCGATACTCACATCAGATCCATGGTGGACCTCCAGGTCCTTTGTTGGATTTTATCCTACAATGTCCTTCTTATTAAGTAACCTTGTGAGCTTTTCCTTGGATACATAATGCCTTTGGTAAATTGTATCCCCAGCTTTTGTCAACCATGCTCTGCTTCCGAGCTTGAGTTATTTATTCCTAAATTTTGTGGAATTTGTTCCTAAGATGCCCCGATGGGTTGAATCTATGTCTTCCCTAAATCTAGGTGAACTCGAAAGTTATGCGGGTTATACTCTGTTGGCTTTTCGCCAGGTAAAATTTCAATGCTACAACTTCTTCGAATGCGAGAAGTGAATGGAAAGTTGTGCATTAGAGAAGTGGGAGTCGACCTTGAACCTTTGTGTTCATGCCCATGGACCCGATGTGGAACTTATCATGGAAGCTTCGTGTTATAATAATGATCCCCTTGTGATAAGTTCATCTGTTATCTATATTTGGTCCTTTGCTAACCGTGGTTCCGACCATGATTGTTTTCCTTTGATTCCATTTCTCGGACAAGTTGAGTACTTGTCTTCTTCAGATCTTTTCACCTGTCCAAACTCTATCATGTTCTACCCTCGAGTATTACCCTCTGGTATCTCGAGAATATCACAGAACTACATAACTTCTTATGAGTTATTCATCAACTATTATTTCACGCCGATTCCAATTTTTTCACGGGTTCTGAGTTGTTAGACACTCGATAATACCGATAACTGATTCAGGTCTATGCTTTTCTTTCCATTGTTTTGTTTAATCCTTCTTGTAACCTATCTTATCTGAGCAGTGATAATTCCCTGCTTATGTAAACACCTTGGTGTACCAACTCTGTCAGTAAGAACTTGTTATTATTGTTGATGGCATTCCGGTAACCGCCGATCGACGAGAGCTTTACCCAGTGGTCCGCCTCGTCTTAAAGAGCAGGAAAATGGTTCTCTTTGTCCCTCGCCCTTGGTACCAACGTTGTTGCCAACATAACTGACAGGATATCCTTTGACTTGACTTGCTACCATGACCGTGCAAAATGATGAGGGCCTTCCTGCTTTTAACCCACATGGTGGGCCCATAACCCACAGTTCCACAGGATCGAAACCTGACTCTCCTTGTTTTCAAAGTTATCCCTCGTGTTTGGCTTCGTATGTAATTCTTGAGCCACCTTCTTGTGATCTGTTCCGATATCAGATGCAATACTTATTCTCGATGCTCTGAGCCCCTTTCACACTCTATTTCAGACATCGAACGATTGTCTACCCGGTTGAAGCTTCTTATTGCACCTTCTTACCTTGCTCTCGATGACTTTCTTAAATTTCAACTCGAGAGATGCCTTTATGCCACGTTCAGTGAGATAGCCCCCAGGCACCTATCTTGTGTTGAGCTCCGTCCTTCTCGAGTCTTTCCCCCTTTACTTCACCCCTTAAATCTCGGGACGAGATTTCTTGTAGTGGAGGAGAATTGTGACACCCGAATAATTAAGCCACAGTAATCCCATGTTAATGGTGCCATGTGATCACATTACTGTTGCTAATCTTCAGTTGATCCAAATCTCTATTCATTTTCAAATTCAAGTTAAAGTCCAAGATTCAAAATTCTCAAACATAAAAATCTAAAATGTTCAAACTGTGGCAAATAATCCATTGTTATTTGTCATATTGAAACCTATATTTTATAAAGTATTTAAATGCCCTTTAATGAATAAAAGAGAAAAGAAATAGAGGACAAAAGAAAATACATTTAAAAAAAGAGAAGCCCCCTAGGCCTAGCCCACCTGGGTGGCCCAGCCAGCCCAACCCCCCACCACGGTCGATCATCCTATTCCTGCGACCACGTCGCTACAGGGGAGGGGTCGCCCCTGACCACCTCACCGGCGCCGACGCCAGGAGGGGATAAGGGCGAGGCCTTGGGCTCCCCTCGTCTCCCCTCACCCACTTGCCCCTCTCCACTTCCCCCCTCGCTCTCTCCACCAGATCCGGCGCGCCGCTCGCGTCCGAAGACGCCGCTGTCGCTGGCGGAAGCCCCCGAACCCGTCGGCTGTCGCCCCCGCCTCGCCTTGCCGACCAGTCCTACTTCTCCGCCGACGTCGACCACGTCGGCTGCATCTTCGAACGGGCGCCGTGGAGCAATGCAGCGCAAGAATCGAGCTGCCACCCGTTTCAATCGGCCGCCGGCGAACTTCTTCGTCTCCGGCGACGTCTCCTGCTCCTAAAACGCCAAGGGTCTGTCGTGACCGCTCGGTTAGCTCCACTCCGTCCTCTCCCCCCTCCTTCCGCGCCTTCCCGCATCCCTAGCCGTAGCTGCCGCTCAGTCCCGAACACAGCGCCATCGTCGAGCTCCTCATCGTGGCCACACTCGCCGATGAGCTCATCCGAGCTCGTAGTCGTGCTCAACACGCGTGTAGGGCCCCGTAGCGCTAGCTAGCTCGCTCCGCCATGCCATGTATTGCCGGATCCACTCATGCCCGAACTCCGGTGCTGCCTCCGCCGCTCGTCGTCACCGTCTCCGGGCGCTTCCGGTCAAACCACCGCCGCAGATAGACGCGTGAGCGAGTGCTCGTTCGAACACACTAGGCTGCAAGCCAAATGTCCGCCTGAGGCCGTTTTCCAGCGAGATCCGAGCCGCACCACCACGTTTGGCATCATCGGCGTTGAGCCGCGGGCCTGCGCCGACGTGGCATACCTGGGGGCCGCCCCGGGGTCACTGCCAGTGGGCCCCTTGGCCCTAGTTGACCACGTTGACCGTGGTCAACTATGCTGACTGGGCACCCGCGGGCCACTGACGTGTGGGTCCCGCGTGTAAATAATCTAATTTGAAGTTAAAAGTTTAATTAGTAATTAGATTAGTCTAGTGTCTCACTGACATATTGGGCCCACACCCCTAATTAGTTTAGTTAGATTAGTTAATTCACTGTTATAGCCACTCTCACTGACCAGTGGGTCCTGCTGGACCCACAGGTCAGGTTTGACCTGGTCAGCCGACCAGTTGGCTGCTGATGTCATCCTCTAGTCATGTTAACGTCATAATTCCATTTATCTTAATTTAGATAATTTCAGAATATTGTTTAAAATCTTTGAAAAATCATAGAAAATAATCCGTTGGTTGGAATATATGTTTTCTACATGAAAGTTGCTCAGAACGACGAGACGAATCCGAATACGCGGCCCATTCATCCGCCACACGTCCCTAACATAGAAAACATGCAACCTTCTCCCTCTATTTCGCCTGCCCGAAAATGCCAAACTTTGGGAAAACATTCCCGGATGTTTTCCCCCTTCGCCGGTATCGTGTAGCGCTGCGTTAGAGCACTCGTAGCGCTGCGTATTGCCATGTTATGCCTTGTGATACCTTGTTTGCTCTGTATTTACTGTTTCTTCCCCCTCTTCTCTCCGGTAGACCCCGAGACTGATGTTGATGTCCCTGTGATCGACTACTTCACCGGCGACCCTCTTCCCTTTCGGCGGAGCTTCTAGGCAAGCCCCCCTTTGATCATCCCGATATCGCCCATTCCATTCTCTCATGCTTGCATTAGATTTTGATACTGTAATTGTTTGCTCCTATTCTGATGCATAGCCTGCTTTTCTAACATTCTTATTGTTACCTACCTGCTTATCCTAAACTGCTTACTATAGGTTGGTTAGTGATCCATCAGTGACCCCCACCTTGTCCTTGTTACCCCTGCTTCATCATCGATGCCTCGATCAACATGATCGACGACTAGACCCCAACACCTCACATCACTTCACGCCCTTTTGTTGCTCGACTGTGCAGAGATACTATCGAGTGCCGAGGGTGATCCCTCATAACGCACTCCTGATGATAATGTTGTAGTTTTGCTATTCGGTCGTGGTCATCGACGGTGATTTCCTCTTTCGCCATTCCTGATACGGCTCTGTCGTTCAACACCTCAAGTGTGAACCTCGAGGGTGGTCCCTCTTACGTTCACCTTGATGATTACATTGAGTGGAATCCACTTGGGGTGATTCCTCGGGTTTTCCTCTTGATGTCTGGACACACGGTTACCTTGACTTTACTTGAGACCTTGGTGGAAGTCGGGCGGGCTCGGAGAGCACCCGCAAGATGGTTACGAGGCACGGCCGGGCCGGCAGGCCATCCCCGAGTGGGCTGGGCTTGCCATTGCCGTATTTCCTTGAGACAGGGCGACAGGGTCACATTATCGTGAGTCTCTGCTCGTCTCCGCAAGCTAATAATACACTATGGTTTGGGTATTTGTTCTGAGTTGGCCTTTGGCCTTTACGCACTAACCACCACGCGAGAATAGATATGGGCCTCGACGACGTAGTATCAGCTGAAGCTTTGTCAGACGTCCAGTTCAGCATTGCGGCATGGTCGGATCGTGCTGGCCATCCAAGGCGGTACTTGTATTCACCCTGCGTGCAATGATCCGGAGTGCAACAGGCATGGGTCCAGACCCCGGAGTGCTTAGGATGTAGACCGGTGGGGACCTCTCTACCGAGTCTAGGTAGGGCTACGACGTGTTGATCTTCCGAGGCCGGGCTTTGACCCTAGAAAGGTGTGTCCGGCTAGAGTGATCGAGCGTGTTGGAAAACATGGTGCACCCCTACAGGGAAGTTATCGATTCGAATACCGTGTCCACGGTAATGGACGTTTAGACTTATATCCTGATCTTTTACAACTAGAAATGGATACTTAAGATATGGGGCTCCGGGATTGCTTTCTCGTAGGGACTTGAGGAAGGATCTCAGGGCGTTAATTCTACAACATGCTTGTTAATTAAAATTCTATTCTTTACTCTTCTACATGTTGCAAGATGCTTGGAGATGCTTGAAGATGCTAGTCTTTGATAGGCTAGGCCTTCCCCTCTCTTCTGGCATTCTGCAGTTCAGTCCACAGATAGAGCCCTTCCATTTGATACCAATGCATACTTAGTATAGATCTGATGCTTGCGAGTACTTTGGATGAGTACTCATGGTTGCTTTCCTTCCCCTTTTCTCCCTGCTATCTTCTTTCTGGTTGTTGCAACCAGATGGTGGATCCCTGAAGCCAGATGCCACCGCCGACGGATACTACTACATGGAGGCCACCGAAGACCAGGAGTAGTTAGGAGGTCCCAGACAGGAGGCCTTGCCTATTCGATCGTGTTGCTTTTGTGCTAGCCTTCTTAAGGCATCCTTGTTTAACTTATGTATGTACTCAGATATTGTTGCTTCTGCTGATGCTTCTGTATCAAGCTTGTATTCGATCCCTCGAGGCCCCTGGCTTGTAATATGAAGCTTGTATTATTTTATTTGTGTCTAGAGTTGTGTTGTGATATCATCCCGTGAGTCCCTGATCTTGATCGTACACATTTGCGTGTATGATTAGTGTATGATTGAATCGGGGGCGTCACATATGTATTTGAGCCTGATATGTTTATCAGCTTTGTTATTCGTCCCGAAGATGACATTGAAGGTAATAGAGACATTTGGATCAATGTGCAGACGCCTCCAGTTCTACCATTATTGAGTTTCTCAACCATATTTATGTCTTCGGTATTGTTTATTCAAAAATAGTTGACAACTAATTTCTATTGACAGCTTATTTCCATTCAAGCAAATATGTCCAGCGCTTGGTAGACAGGACCGTCCACTGTCTCGGGGCTGAACTAAACTGCGAGGAGATAAGTCATGATGTTTCATGGCTTGAGGATCTTGATGCTGTCAAGAGAAATTATTTTCCTGAATTTGAAAATCTTAGTACTCAAAACATGCGATCAATAGTGATCGTATTGAACTACGGTCACATCTATTTAGGAAAGATTATAAGATTTTTACTATTTGTCCTCAGTGCATCTTTTGCATACATTATTTTTCAAGCTAAACTTCATTGCTAAGTAATGTTACTATATGATGTTCTTCAAATAGGGACTCCCGATGACAATTTTGCCTTAGTGGATCGGTACTAAAGGTCACGTGCCAATGGTTAGCTTACGGCCAAGACATCCTACATTGCACATGAGTGCATTCAGGATTTCTACAACCGAGGAATTCTTAATAGTGGAAGACTGGAGCAAAATTGTGAACGATCGCTGAGAAGTACTAGGGGGCGACAAACAGAAGCGCAGCCCACGAGTAGGAGACAGGTTCATCTGCATGCTCCAATATGATGAATCAGGAGAGCTATACATGTTCTATGCTATTTTACCTGAGAGAGAGCAGCAGGAGTGATTAGCTAGTTCATGCTCTTAGTACTTGTCCTCTCATGTCCGTGTTCTTCGTCCTGAACTTAATCTCAAAGAGTGATTTGCTTCTGTGGTCTTACGAACGCTTATAGTCTCATGACCATGTTGAACTCGATGATATCTTTGCTTCTGGTACAAGTTAATGTTTATTCTTTAAGCTAGTGTTGGTGGTGATTAGATAGCGGTAATGACAATGATGATTAAGTAGTGGTAATGAAGACTATGATGATTATTAGCTAGCTAGTATACTGTTGTTGGTGATGATATGATGCAAGAGTTTTTATATTAATATGATGATTAGTGTACGATTGAATCGGGGGCGTCACAAGTTGGTATCAGAGCCGACTGCCTGTAGGAACCCCCTTTCCAAGTCCTTGGCCGAAGTTGAGTCTAGTCTTTAAAAAAACTGATTTACTAACATGGCTGTGCGGCTTACGGGCCCACGTCGCCATTGGGTGGTATTAGGATCTTTTATTCCTCGTCTATACTCTGGGACTCTTATCTCTCTTCTATTCGGGTAAATGATTTTGCTGACTCTAACTCTAGGTTCTCGTAAATACTTTCTCCCGGAGAACCGCTCACTCTAGATTATTACCTGGTGCATCGGAAGATTCTGAAGATACTCTCCGAAGTTTTCTCGAGACCCTTGTGCCCTTCGCCGTTGCGATCCCTACCACCGATAAATCCTTATGGGTAACTACCTACAGTTGCCGTTCATACCTTCATCCCCAGTTGCCCTTGTTATTACAAGATACCCCGAATAACTCTCTGTTGTCCTGAGAATCTGTTGAGCCTACTACCTTGCAGCTCTTTGCCAAAAGAATACCCCTACAGATAATTACTCACGCTTGCCGAGTATCCTTTCATCCATAGTTGTTCATGTGTTTCACAAGTTTCTTTGGAATGCTACTCGATCTTCCGAAAATCCCCAGTAGCCTATTACTCTTGTTCATCCTTGCCTGCTTACATTATGTTTACTTCCATATGTCTAGCAAAGTTCATTAGCATCCTTGGCCATCGTAATTTTGAGCATTTGATTCGATATATTTGTGAATGCTCGCAATCATCAGTCACAATTAGAATTCTTCCCTTCGGCTCAGACGTCACTCCAGACATGATCTAGTGTTCGATAAATCAAACCTTGATTGATTAATGGTCTATGTCTATTATACTTACTTGTCTTTGACCAGAGCCTCTGCATCCGATCCTCCGTTTTGGAAATATTCCTTTGCATTTGAGCTTTGAATTAGTCAGTTGTTTCTATAACCTGACCTCCTTGCATTCTTTCTTCTTCTGGTTGAGTACCGATACTCACATCAGATCCATGGTGGACCTCCAGGTCCTTTGTTGGATTTTATCCTACAATGTCCTTCTTATTCGGTAACCTTGTGAGCTTTTCCTTGGATACATAATGCCTTTGGTAAATTGTATCCCCAGCTTTTGTCAACCATGCTCTGCTTCCGAGCTTGAGTTATTTATTCCTAAATTCTGTGGAATTTGTTCCTAAGATGCCCCGATGGGTTGAATCTATGTCTTCCCTAAATCTAGGTGAACTCGAAAGTTATGTGGGTTATACTCTGTTGGCTTTTTGCCAGGTAAAATTTCAATGCTACAACTTCTTCGAATGCGAGAAGTGAATGGAAAGTTGTGCATTAGAGAAGTGGGAGTCGACCTTGAACCTTTGTGTTCATGCCCATGGACCCGATGTGGAACTTATCATGGAAGCTTCGTGTTATAATAATGATCCCCTTGTGATAAGTTCATCTGTTATCTATATTTGGTCCTTTGCTAACCGTGGTTCCGACCATGATTGTTTTCCTTTGATTCCATTTCTCGGACAAGTTGAGTACTTGTCTTCTTCAGATCTTTTCACCTGTCCAAACTCTATCATGTTCTACCCTCGAGTATTACCCTCTGGTATCTCGAGAATATCACAGAACTACATAACTTCTTATGAGTTATTCATCAACTATTATTTCACGTCGATTCCAATTTTTTCACGGGTTCTGAGTTGTTAGACACTCGATAATACCGATAACTGATTCAGGTCTATGCTTTTCTTTCCATTGTTTTGTTTAATCCTTCTTGTAACCTATCTTATCTGAGCAGTGATAATTCCCTGCTTATGTAAACACCTTGGTGTACCAACTCTGTCAGTAAGAACTTGTTATTATTGTTGATGGCATTCCGGTAACCGTCGATCGACGAGAGCTTTACCCAGTGGTCCGCCTCGTCTTAAAGAGCAGGAAAATGGTTCTCTTTGTCCCTCGCCCTTGGTACCAACGTTGTTGCCAACATAACTGACAGGCTATCCTTTGACTTGACTTGCTACCATGACCGTGCAAAATGATGAGGGCCTTCCTGCTTTTAACCCACATGGTGGGCCCATAACCCACAGTTCCACAGGATCAAAACCTGACTCTCCTTGTTTTCAAAGTTATCCCTCGTGTTTGGCTTCGTATGTAATTCATGAGCCACCTTCTTGTGATCTATTCCGATATCAGATGCAATACTTATTCTCGATGCTCTGAGCCCCTTTCACACTCTATTTCAGACATCGAACGATTGTCTACCCGATTGAAGCTTCTTATTGCACCTTCTTACCTTGCTCTCGATGACTTTCTTAAATTTCAACTCGAGAGATGCCTTTATGCCACGTTCACTGAGATAGCCCCCAGGCACCTATCTTGTGTTGAGCTCCGTCCTTCTCGAGTCTTCCCCCCTTTACTTCACCCCTTAAATCTCGGGACGAGATTTCTTGTAGTGGAGGAGAATTGTGACGCCCGAATAATTAAGCCACAGTAATCCCATGTTAATGGTGCCATGTGATAACATTACTGTTGCTAATCTTCAGTTGATCCAAATCTCTATTCATTTTCAAATTCAAATTAAAGTCCAAGATTCAAAATTCTCAAACATAAAAATCTAAAATGTTCAAACTGTGGCAAATAATCCATTGTTATTTGTCATATTGAAACCTATATTTTATAAAGTATTTAAATGCCCTTTAATGAATAAAAGAGAAAAGAAATACAGGACAAAAGAAAATACGTTTTAAAAAAGAGAAGCCCCCTAGGCCTAGCCCACCTGGGTGGCCCAGCCAGCCCAACCCCCCACCACGGTCGATCGTGCTGTTCCTGCGACCACGTCGCTACAGGGGAGGGGTCGCCCCTGACCACCTCACCGGCGCCGACGCCAGGAGGGGATAAGGGCGAGGCCTTGGGCTCCCCTCGTCTCCCCTCACCCACTTGCCCCTCTCCACTTTCCTCCTCGCTCTCTCCACCAGATCCGGCGCGCCGCGCGCGTCCGAAGACGCCGCTGTCGCCGGCGGAAGCCACCGAACCCGTCGGCCGTCGCCCCCGCCTCGCCTCGCCGACCAGTCCTTCTTCTCCGCCGACGTCGACCACGTCGGCTGCATCTTCGAACGGGCGCCGTGGAGCAATGCAGCGCAAGAATCAAGCTGCCCCCCCCCCTTTCAATCGGCCGCCGGCGAACTTCTTCATCTCCGGCGATGTCTGCTGCTCCTAAAACGCCAAGGGTCTGTCGTGACCGCTCGGTTAGCTCCACTCCGTCCTCTCCCCCCTCCTTCCGCGCCTTCCCGCACCCCTAGCCGTAGCTGCCGCTCAGTCCCGAACACAGCGCCGCCGTAGAGCTCCTCATCGTGGCCACACTCGCCGATGAGCTCATCCGAGCTCGTAGTCGTGCTCAGCACGCGTGTAGGGCCCCGTAGCGCTAGCTAGCTCGCTCCGCCATGCCGTGTATTGCCGGATCCACTCATGGCCGAACTCCGGTGCTGCCTCCGCCACTCGTCGTCACCGTCTCCGGACGCTTTCGGTCAAACCACCGCCGCAGATAGACGCGTGAGCGAGTGCTCGTTCGAACACACAAGGCTGCAAGCCAAATGGCCGCCTGAGGCCGTTTTCCGGCGAGATCCGAGCCGCACCACCACGTTTGGTGTCGCCGTCTTTGAGCCGCGGGCCTGCGCCGACGTGGCATACCTGGGGCCCGCCCCTGGGTCACTACCAGTGGGCCCGCTGGCCCTAGTTGACCACGTTGACCGTGGTCAACTATGCTGACTGGGCACCCGCGGGCCACTGACGTGTGGGTCACGCGTGTAAATAATCTAATTTGAAGTTAAAAGTTTAATTAGTAATTAGATTAGTCTAGTGTCTCACTGACATATTGGGCCCACACCCCTAATTAGTTTAGTTAGATTAGTTAATTCACTGTTATAGCCACTCTCACTGACCAGTGGGTCCTGCTGGACCCACAGGTCAGGTTTGACCTGGTCAGCCGACCAGTTGGCTGCTGATGTCATCCTCTAGTCATGTTAACGTCATAATTCCATTTATCTTAATTTAGATAATTTCAGAATATTGTTTAAAATCTTTGAAAAATCATAGAAAATAATCCGTTGGTTGGAATATATGTTCTCTACATGAAAGTTGCTCAGAACGACGAGACGAATCCGAATACGCGGCCCATTCATCCGCCACACGTCCCTAACATAGAAAACATGCAACCTTCTCCCTCTATTTCGTCTGCCCGAAAATGCCAAACTTTGGGAAAACATTCCCAGATGTTTTCCCCCTTCACCGGTATCGTGTAGCGCTGCGTTAGAGCACTCGTAGCGCTGCGTATTGCCATGTTATGCCTTGTGATGCCTTGTTTGCTCTGTATTTACTGTTTCTTCCCCCTCTTCTCTCCGGTAGACCCCGAGACTGATGTTGATGTCCCTGTGATCGACTACTTCACCGGCGACCCTCTTCCCTTTCAGCGGAGCTTCTAGGCAAGCCCCCCTTTGATCATCCCGATATCGCCCATTCCATTCTCTCATGCTTGCATTAGATTTTGCTACTGTAATTGTTTGCTCCTATTCTGATGCATAGCCTGCTTTTGTAACATGCTTATTGTTACCTACCTGCTTATCCTAAACTGCTTACTATAGGTTGGTTAGTGATCCATCAGTGACCCCCACCTTGTCCTTGTTGCCCCTGCTTCATCATTGATGCCTCGATCAACATGATCGACGACTAGAGCCCGACACCTCACATCACTTCACGCCCTTTCGTTGCTCGACTCTGCAGAGATACTATCGAGTGCCGAGGGTGATCCCTCATAACGCACTCCTGATGATAATGTTGTAGTTTTGCTATTCGGTCGTGGTCATCGACGGTGATTTCCTCTTTCACCATTCCCGATACGGCTCTGTCGTTCAACACCACAAGTGTGAACCTTGAGGGTGGTCCCTCTTACGTTCACCTTGATGATTACATTGAGTGGAATCCACTTGGGGTGATTCCTCGGGTTTTCCTCTTGATGTCTGGACGCACGGTTACCTTGACTTTACTTGAGACCTTGGTGGACGTCAGGCGGGCTCGGAGAGCACCCGCAAGATGGTTACGAGGCATGGCCGGGCCGGCAGGCCATCCCCGAGTGGGCTGGGCTTGCCATTGCCGTATTTCCTCGAGACAGGGCGACGGGGTCACATTATCGTGAGCCTCTCCTCGTCTCCGCAAGCTAATAATACACTATGGTTTGGGTATTTGTTCTGATTTGGCCTTTGGCCTTTACGCACTAACCACCACGCGAGAATAGATATCGGCCTCGACGACGTAGTATCAGCCGAAGCTTTGTCAGACGTCCAGTTCAGCATTGCGGCACAGTCGGATCGTGCTGGCCATCCAAGGCGGTGCTGGTATTCACCCTACGTGCAATGATCCGGAGTGCAACAGGCATGGGCCCAGACCCTGGAGTGCTTAGGATGTAGACCGGTGGGGACCTCTCTGCTGAGTCTAGGTAGGGCTACGACGTGTTGATCTTCCGAGGCCGGGCTTTGACCCTAGAAAGGTGTGTCCGACCAGAGTGATCGAGCGTGTTGGAAAACGTGGTGCACCCCTGCAGGGAAGTTATCTATTCGAATACCGTGTCCACGGTAATGGACGTTCAGACTTATATCCTGATCTTTTACAACTAGAAATGGATACTTAAGATATGGGGCTCCGGGATTGCTTTCTCTAGGGACTCGAGGAAGGATCTCAGGGCGTTAATTCTACAACATGCTTGTTAATTAAAATGCTATTCTTTACTCTTCTACATGTTGCAAGATGCTTGGAAATGCTTGAAGATGCTAGTCTTCGATAGGCTAGGCCTTCCCCTCTATTCTGGCAATCTGCAGTTCAGTCCACAGATAGAGCCCTTCCATTTGATACCAATGCATACTTAGTATAGATCTGATGCTTGCGAGCACTTTGGATGAGTACTCATGGTTGCTTTGCTTCCCCTTTTCTCCCTGCTTTCTTCTTTCTGGTTGTTTCAACCAGATGGTGGATCCCTGAAGCCAGATGCCACCGCCGACGGATACTACTACATGGAGGCCACCGAAGACCAGGAGTAGTTAGGAGGTCCCAGACAGGAGGCCTTGCCTATTCGATCATGTTGCTTTTGTGCTAGCCTTCTTAAGGCATCCTTGTTTAACTTATGTATGTACTCAGATATTGTTGCTTCTGCTGATGCTTCTGTATCAAACTTGTATTCGAGCCCTCGAGGCCCCTTGCTTGTAATATGAAGCTTGTATTATTTTATTTGTGTCTAGAGTTGTGTTGTGATATCTTCCCGTGAGTCCCTGATCTTGATCGTACACATTTGCGTGTATGATTAGTGTATGATTGAATCGGGGCGTCACATATGTATTTGAGCCTGATATGTTTATCAGCTTTGATATTCGTCCCGAAGATGATATTGAAGGTAATAGAGACATTTGGATCAATGTGCAGACGCCTCCAGTTCTACCATTATTGAGTTTCTCAACCATATTTATGTCTTCGATATTGTTTATTCAAAAATTGTTGACAACTAATTTCTATTGAAAGCTTATTTCCATTCAAGCAAACATGTCCAGCGCTTGGTAGACAGGACCGTCCACTGTCTCGGGGCTGAACTAAACTGCGAGGAGATAAGTCATGATGTTTCATGGCTTGAGGATCTTGATGCTGTCAAGAGAAATTATTTTCCTGAATTTGAAAATCTTAGTACTCAAAACGTGCGACCAATAGTGATCGTATTGAACTATGGTCACATCTATTTAGGAAAGATTATAAGATTTTTACTATTTGTCCTCAGTGCATCTTTTGCATACATTATTTTTCAAGCTAAACTTCATTGCTAAGTAATGTTACTATATGATGTTCTTCAAACAGGGACTCCTGATGACAATTGTGCCTTAGTGGATCGGTACTAAAGGTCACATGCCAATGATTAGCTTACGGCCAAGACATCCTACATTGCACATGAGTGCATTCAGGATTTCTACAACCGAGGAATGCTTAATAGTGGAAGACTGGAGCAAAATTGTGAACGATCGCTGAGAAGTACTAGGGGGCGGCAAACAGAAGCACAGCCCACGAGTAGGAGACAGGTTCATCTGCATGCTCCAATATGATGAATCAGGAGAGCTATACATGTTCTATGCTATTTTACCTGAGAGAGAGCAGCAGGAGTGATTAGCTAGTTCATGCTCTTAGTACTTGTCCTCTCATGTCCGTGTTCTTCGTCCTGAACTTAATCTCAAAGAGTGATTTGCTTCTGTGGTCTTATGAACGCTTATAGTCTCATGACCATGTTGAACTCGATGATATCTTTGCTTCTGGTACAAGTGAATGTTTATTCTTTAAGCTAGTGTTGGTGGTGATTAGATAGCGGTAATGACAATGATGATTAAATAGTGGTAATGAAGACTATGATGATTATTAGCTAGCTAGTATACTGTTGTTGGTGATGATATGATGCAAGAGTTTTTATATTAATAAGATGATGATGAGTTATTATATCATTTATGAAAGAAACCGCTGATTAGTTTCAACTGGATGGATCCTAGCTAAGTGATCAAGTATATGCCATATCCATATTACTTTGATCACTTAGGACGTCCTAAGTGATCAAAGTAATATGGATATGGCATATACTTGATCACTTAGCTAGGATCCATGCATCTAGTTGAAACTAATCTGCGGTACTTTCACCTAATGATTTTTAACAACTCATTATAATGTAAAAACAATCTCTAAATTAAATTGAAAACACAAATTTAAAGGAAAAATAAAAAATAAAACCAAACCCCCCCCCCAAACATTTAGTACCGGTTGGTGTTACCAACCGGTACTAAAGGTCTCCCTGCACCCGGCCCTGGCTCGTGCCACGTGGTGACACTTTAGTGGCGGTTCGTGCTGAACCGGTACTAAAGGGGGGGGGGGGCTTGAGTCCCCACGCTTTAGTGACGGTTACAGAACCAACACTAAAGGCCCTTACGAACCGGTGCTACAGACCGGTTCTGCACTAGTGAAATACCTCCTGCTACTCACTTTGCACCTCACACACCACCGAGAGAAAGAGAGGAACGAATAGAACTTGAGTTCAGATGAGAGGGCAGAGCAAAGAGGAGATGATGATATGCATCCACTTCATAGAAGAGGTTATAGATAGATGCGGATATGGCAGAGGATAATTCAATTGTAGTATATGCTATGTGTAGAACATACATATACTACGAGGCGGCGTAACAGGCGTTATATAACGGCGGTCAAGGAAAAATATATATCTGATGCTATGAAGAATAATCCCTAGTATCGAGGCAAGTAGCTGCTTTGCGAAACTCCCTGATCTCTCCTTATTGTTGTCTTGCTTGATTATCTGGTAATATCATTGCACCTTGATCTTTGTTGATCCTCTATTGATCCTTGAGAGAGGGATGTGTTTTCCTCATAATTCATTTGTTGATGGAATCAGAGTATTTTGGAGGAACTCATGAAAAGTCATGAGTGTATTGTCTTTGACTGATGTTTCAGTGGTCCTATCGTTGATTCAAACACACATCCATCTATATTGGTGTCACGATGGAAAACATATTGTACCGGTCACAGTTTAGGTATGGGACTGTCTAGGCTCTCCGCTAAGGACGGACCTTGTTCGGGAACGTGTCGGTGATGGATCCGTAGGAGCGACCGACATCAGTGGGTCCAGGTGTCCGGGTCTTAGTGGGTACAAGAGCTCTGCTCTTCTGGAACCTGTGTGATTCTAGTCGAGGCTGTCGACGTCGGAGTACCCCTCTTAAGAGTGTAAAAGTGTGGAATTTCACCCCTGTGACTCCCGGGTTGGGAAGCTTGTGGTCATGTGTGTGACGCCAATAAATTCCTTGTTGTATTCACTAAATCTACTATTTATGTCCTTTTGTCCATTTACATTAAGATACGATTCCAATGGTTATCACCTTGTTATCCTTTGAATTCAGTTCGTCGGTTGATCTATACCATCATACCATTGCTCCTAGTTGAATAGTGAAGTATTTGCTTGCTGAGTATGACTTGTCATACTCACCCTTGCTTCATCTGTTTTTCTAGATACAACCGATGTAGCTTAAGCATGTCCGAAACATGTCGTCATCCAAAATTAGGTTGGACCAGCGGGTGGGAAACGGCTAGAGAATTTAATGTATTTCGGCTATGTCAGGACCCCGACTCAATGCCACATCGATCTAGCATGTAACACCTCATATCACTTTGCGGCCTCACGCACGGTATTCCCACGGGTGTCGCCTTACCTTTGCCCGGGACCGTTTGCGCCTTTTGGCACACGTATATGATAGTGTCGCTAGCATCCATATGATAAGGAGCCCGGGCTGACATGTCTAGTCGTAAACCCAAAGTGGCACAGACTTACAGGGACAGGCATCCATGACCCAGCATCGAACGTGTCGGTCATCAGCGAGTGAATCCAGGCTGTAGCACTGGGCTAGCAGGACTCCGGTGAACCGGGCTGTAGCGGGCTAACAGGACTCCGGTATTCATCGCGTGACATTTCCCCGAAGGGACAGACACAGGAACGAAGAAGGACACATGCCGGCCAGCCTAAGTGTTCCGGAGCAGTAGCAAGCTACCATGGCTCAGTGGAAGCACTAGGAGACATTTCCCGGTAAGAGAGGCTACTAAGGATAAACAACTAGATAGCCAGATCCCACACATATCAAGCATTTCAATAACATACACACAATATGCTCGATATGTGCAAATACAACATGGCATCACAACATGACTCTACGACTCAAGTATTTATTCATTAGGCTCCGAGGAGCGGGATATTACAAACATGGGTCTCATGACCCAACAATCAGAGCATACAAGTCAAGCACATGCGGAAGCTTAACATGTCTGAGTACAGACATCTATAAATGAAAAAGGCTGAGAAGCCTGACTATCTACCAGATCCTGCCGAGGGCACAAGATCGTAGCTGAGGTAACAAGCTAAACGTCGAAGTCCACGTGGAACTACTAGCGAGACCGAAGTCTCTCTGGAAAAACATAAAATAGGCAAACGTGAGTACAAATGTACCCAGCAAGACTTACATCAGAACTAGCTACATATGCATCATTTTCAACAAGGGGATGGTGGGGTTTAACTGCAGCAAGCCAGCTTTGACTCGGTGGCTATCCTGAACTACGACTGCAAATAACTCTTTTGAGGTGGCGCACACGAGTCCACATATTCACCATATCAATACACCACTATGGATCCGCTCCCGTCTCCCTACGAGAACGCCATCCATAGCACTCACGCTTATCTTGCGTATTTTAGAGTATCCACTTTCACTTGTCTATGAACTGATATAAGCAACCCAGAAGTCCTTTTCCGCGGACACGGCTATTCGAATAGATAATGTTAACCCTGCAGGGGTGTACTTCTTCATACATGTTTCCACCACTTAGCGTCTGCACACGACATGTGCTCGACAGACTTCAAGCGAAAGCCGACGTGGGTGTAGACCACGACCTACCTAAACACTCAAGTCTCTAGTCCAGGTTTATCGCCTATTCGGGTTCCATCCATGAGGAGATCCGGCCGGAGTTTCGCTCACAGCCCCAAACGATGTGAACAGGGTTCCCGAGACACCAAACGGGCGCCCGGTACACCGTGCCACGTGCCTACTGCATCACAGCCCACCCCTCCGGTCAGCACTTCCCACGGCCTCCAGCATACTACAAACACCAGAAACTACTTGCAACTCCTGGACAGAGGACAAGGGTGAATAAGAAGTCGAGCGGGGTCATATTTCAGGGCCCAATGTATGGTAGTAGCTGAATCATGGATCACAAACACAGAGCTCAGTTCCTGAGGACGGCTTCAATGAGACAACCCACCATGTACTCCTACATGGCCTCTCACCGCTACCTTTACCAAATCGTATTCACACACTTAGCTCACACACAATAGGACATGTTCATACACCTCTGATTCATCCCCGATGAATCAGACCTGACTCAACTCTAAGCAGTAGCAGGCATGACAAACAAGCATGAATGAGTAGGCACAACAGGGCTCAAACAACTCCTACTCATGCTAGTGGGTTTCATCTATTTACTGTGGCAATGACAGGTCATGCAGAGGATAAAGGGGTTCAGCTACCGCAACAAGTAACAGTTGAATCGTTGTTGTCCTAATGCAGTAAAAGAGAGCAGGAGCGAGAGAGTAGGATTGTATCGGAATGAACAAGGGGGTTTTGCTTGCCTGGCACTTCTGAAGATAGCATTGAGTCTTCATCAGTGTCAACGATCACATCATCGGTATCACGTCTATCGAGAGGGGACAAATACCGGCAACACAAAAGGGAACACAATCAATGCAATGCACAATATGATGCATGATCATGACATGGCAAAATTAATGTGTTTTGGGCTAATGCATCTAGCAACAAGTTAGATGGGGTTGGTTTGAATACAAGATTCAAATTCAAACTCCATATGTGATTATTTAAATGCCCTTTATTTGTTTTGTCCAAAACAGAGGACAAACATTGTTCAAACATGCATGAAAATGGTACAGATGGATTCCTTGAATTTTTCTGATAATTTTTCATATATAAATTATTTGATTTGGAGTTACGGTTGAATTTCTATGAATTTTTGAAGTTTTAAATCATTTTCTGAATTTCCTGAATAATATTAAATCCAGAAAACCTATTACTGCGTCAGCATGACTTCACAGTGACGTCAGCAAGTCAACGGCGTTGTCCAGGTCAAATCTGACCTGTGGGACCCGCGTGTCAGTGACTCAGTTGGTTAACCGGGTTGATTAGGGTTAAACTAATACTAACGAAAATGTCAGCGGGGCTGGGCCCACATGTCAGTGGCTTAAATAATTAACTAAATTAATTAGTGTTAACTAATCTAACACCTAAACTAATTAACAGGGGCTGGCCCCACCTGTCATCGACCCGGGGGGGTTCCGCCGTGGTCAAGTGGGTCAACCCCACCGGCGACATGACGCCGGCGAGGCCAGATGCGGCGGCGGGCTTCGGAAATCGCCCTCAGGGCATCATTTCGAGCGCGGTTAGTTGCATTCAAACGCACGCAGTGGCACGCGTCGAACGGTGGTGGTGGCCGGACCTATGGTGGCCGGAGCCGACGACGACGAGCTCCAAGGCGGCGGCCGGAGTTCGGGTGTGCTTGGAATCGGCGTTGTGGTGCACGGTGAGACGAACGGGTGGGATAGATCGGCTCCTGGGAGCAGCGTGAGCGCGATGACATGCTCAGGGGCAAGCTGGGCTTGCTCAAGCCATGGTGACGACTTCGCCGGCGGCGAGCACAACTCGGCTATGTGCATCTGTGGCTAGGGCGCGAAATCGACGCGGGGAGAAGAGGGGAATCGACCGGAGGCTCACAGGGGTTGCGATGGTGGCCTCGGGGAGCTCGGGGAGGCGTCAGGGAGGGCACATGGTCGCCGGTGATCTCGGCGGCCGAAGCTTGAAGAAGAGGTCGGGGAAGCCGCTGCAGGGCGCGTCCGCTCGTGTGGCTTGGCGGGGACGGTGTAGAGGTCAGCGGCGGAGCTTCTGGAACTGGCGGAAGGGCGAGGGAGGGCTGGTGGCTGCGGCTATGGCGAACGGCGGCGACGGCGACTCTCGGGTGAGCTCGGGGAAGGGAGTCAGGGGAGGGAGAGAGGGTGCAGCGAGTGAGGGAGAGGTGAGAGGGGGTCGGAGAGGCGTGTGGCGTCACCGGGGCATCGAGGAGGAAGCAGGAGGTGGCCAGGGGAAGCAGGAGGTGGCCGAGGCCTCTCGGGCGCGCGCCACGCCTCGGTCCTTCTGGCGAGGAGGAAGACGACAGGGGGAGTGGAGATGGGCTGGGTCGTGCTGGGCCAGGTAGGTGGGCGCCAGGTAAGTTAGGTAGGTGGCCTGGTGGCCTTCTCTCCCTTTCTTTATTTCCTCTTTTCTATTTCTATTTTCTGTAGTTTGTTTTGATTTAGTTTTAGACACTAAATCATTTTTTATAAATCCTGAGAATAATTGTGGACATTAACTGAATTATTACAGAGGCCCTCAACTATTTTCAGAATTGTTGGAGCATTTAAAAATATTAACAGTATTTAAATGCCCCAATTCAAATACAATATGGTTTAATCAAAAATCCAAAAATGTCTTGGAAAAATATCCATCATCTCTGGATATGGTTTTCACCCTTTTCCAGTAATCATGAACATTTTTGCAAACCAATTTGGGTTCTTTGAAAATATTTTGAAGTTGAACCTATTTGCAATGCTTTGGTGCTAGGGCTTGGTCATCCCCATTTCAAATTTCATAAAATTTAAACATGTTGCATGGATGCTAAAGCAAAAACAAACAAGGGCTGATCTGGGGCTGTGACAGCTCACCCCCACTAAACAAAAATCTCGTCCCGAGATTCAAGCGTAGGGTAAGGTGAAGGGGGAACGCAAACTAGTACAATCTTCACGATCCAGGTTGCACTTCAATTGAACGTTGATTCGTTCACCATCATTGTCTCGAAGTCTTGCCTTGAGAACTCCAACTAACATGACAACGAGAGGAAAGGAAAGACCCTAAAAAGAATCGTTCTTCTCGAAGGTCGAACAACTCAGGATTAACTCACGGAATGAGACATAGCAACATCTCTCGAGCTGAGAGACGAAGCACACATCCATAAGAATGGAGTGAGGCAGATGACGAAGGTTCACTAGGTAGACAACAATTTCATGCTTAAGAAGGTGGTAATCGGTTGTCAACGTAGCGAGGAGTTGAGTTGCCATGATACCACAACGAGACACCTTCGGAACCGTGACTCGTAGATATCTCCCCTTAAGTGGCAAAAAGAATTACCTTTGATTCAGAGATCATTGAAACTCTTTATACCAGCTTAAGGCAAATCATAATCGATCGTTTAGAGGGGTTTGGTAGAATGGCATACTCAAACTTGGATGATGTGGATTACCTTGTTGAAGACAACGTAATGGATGAATTTGCTTATCACCGGAAATGGAAGAGACCCATGGTAGAATGACACATTGGCGGTGCAAGCTGGGAACAAAATGCAAATGCTGGGAATGATTCTGGTAACTGGGGAAGAACCCAACAATAGGGAGTGAATTCACTGTCTGAAAGGTCATAGCATTGCCGAGGAAACTGAGAGGAATCCCAGTTAGTGCCGATGATAACACGTAGCGCTTGTGCATGCTCTCAAGAACTTGAGCATTTCCACAATCATCAAGGTTTTACCAACATCCGTGTCAAGGATCCTGGCAACACAACATAGTACCATGATGGCTAATGTTGGATGATGTAGACGCAAAGGAAGATAACACCTTCTCAGATTACACCTTAGCGAAGCCAAGGAACAAAATTTGGATGATCGACCGAGAGACATTTAGCACTCCGCTTCTAATGTTCTCCTTGATGTGCTAGTGTGACCCATTCATAGAAATGGTCTGGTATCTAGAACATCAAGTAAAGGTCGGACTTCGGAAAGACAAAAAATCATAAGGCACAACTAGGGAGTAAATCCTACGAAGTCCTTATGGGAAGGTGGCCAACTTCCTCAAACAAGATACTATAATAATAGGTCTACCGGATGGGTGTGTTGGCCACGGCATCCACCTTACCGGTTATCGAGAGACCAATATTATAGTTCTTGGGAAATGTTCCAACCATCACATCTGCCTGAGATTCAGATCTGGTTGGTGTCAGGATATTCCAGACTCATCGAGTCTAGGAAGAAAAACGAAAGTTTGCAACACAAATCGACGAAATGACGTTGCGAGATTCTCGGGAAATGAACTACGATAGCAAGCTCCAAAACATGAGCTGGTTCTGCTACATACATGTGAACACGCTGTCCCAGACAAGCATGACCACGTAGTAGTCTTATAATAAAACACTATTGAGTTCAGGTTGGGAACCATCATCGAGGATGTCGAAGTCTTGTGCATGACCTAGGATTAGCACATCAACTCCTTTTCCTTGAACAAATCAATCAGTGGCTTGGTGTGCTAGGGACACATATCGAATGGAGGTTGCAAGTCTCCGAACCACAGAATACTTCGCACGTATGCATGACTGATTTGGGATGATTCCAGAGGAAGCAAAACTAACTTTCTCAGATTCACGGCGGCAACTTTCACCAATGCACGTGTATAAGAGGAAGTCACTCCTTTCATCAACAAGTACTTCATGAGCTAGCATGAAGAAAATGCTTTCAAAAGTTTCCAACACTAGCTTAATGTTCAACAAAATCATGGAGGAGATAAGGATGTTGTCAATGGGCTCAACAACAATTCATCTGGGTTTCCTTTTAAAAGGAATTCCATAGTTAAGTGAACACAGTGATAGCATTGGTCAGACCCAAGAATATAACGGTGTATGCTCGAGGAGAAACCACGAGTAAGACAACATTACGAGCATCGTTGGTACTGATTTGATTTGACGATAGCCCACACTAAAATCGAAGGATTGATAAGACAATAGGTCCAACAACTGATCACAGGGACCAATCGATGAAGATATCATCTTTCTTCAACACACACTACACAAGAATATCCCTTTGGAACGAACTAAGTTAGGCAAGCTTTTATCTTCCAATTCTCCAAGTTGTTTTCTAGCTTAACCAACTAGCTCAGGGATATCCAACACAGATTCTTGGAGAAAGGGTGGTTCACAAGAAACCAACTTGATCACGAGCTCAACATAACAGTCAGGAAACAACCCGGTAACACTTCCAAGAAGATATTTGGAAAGTCACGAACCACTGGTATGTTACTAAGCTCGAGAACAATCTTGCTTTTCAGGGCAAGACGATATGATCAATAGAGCGAGGATTTGACAAGATCCTAACTCATCAATCGAAGGGTGCACCGAAATAAGGACTAGGTAGCATGATCAGTCTTAGAAGGATGATTCAAAAACCAACACACTAACAATGAAATTATTGTCCTTTAACTACCCAGCAACGAGGTTGCTAGGCGTATTGATTTCACACATCACAATTCATTTGTCGGTATTCCGGTTGCATCAACACGAAGACCGAGGAATGACTAATGATGGCAAGAAGTATCACTGTACAAGAGTTCATAGGATGGTGTGCAATTCCTATAACAATCCCGATATAAAGATGGTAATACTCCAAGGTAGAACAGAACAAAAACTGGATTAGCAATTTGATCTGCGGAGCACAACTTCTTTGACCCAATCCTGGATATGGAAGAGGTACTGGAGTTTGTTTCTCCTACTCATTCTGCGATAGAATGGCTTGACGGACCACAAGAGTAATAGGCATCGATAAACGAACGCACGCATACTCTTGACTATCAATTGATAGACGAGGGTCAGAATGCAACTAAAGAGAACAACTCAAAGGAACATATAATTTTTTGAGTTGTGGATGCATAGATTAGTATGTCGAACCAAGTTCAACATATTTCTTCCGGATAACCCATGCAGAAAGGTAGAACTGGCAGAGTCACGATTTATGAATGGAGAACTCCTCAAGAGTACTCTAATTGTGATCTTTTGGTTCAAAAGAACTCCTGCCAAGAATGGTTCATGGTATTTGGAAGAACGATATACCACGGACCTCGAGGACTATCGCAAAGGTTACTAATATACTAAAGGAACTAGCAAACACTATCAACATGAAGTAAGTAGAGTGAATCTCGGGTTCAAAACCCAGAAATAGAATGCCTACTAACTAATAACATCACGGGATGCTTTCAAAAATAAAGGCCAGAATCATCACACTGGGGATACAAAAGCATTGCTAAATTGCTAGGTGACTTCCTAAACACCTAAGGTCATAATAATAGCTCCAACATCTACGCCGAGGAAACAAAATACCTCAACCTACCGATTAGTGTGCTTATTCCGACCAAAAGAGACATCGGAGACGGAAGGAAAGGATTTGCAAATGCATCAGACTGTTTAGAGACCTGGGATGACTTGGACAGCATAACGGCTGTAAATGCTCAAAAAAGATTTGAGACATTCACAAAATTGGTGGCATAACCACTCAACATCACAGTATCAAGGTTCCGAGATCAACAGTAATCATACAGAAATAGTAGGAACTGGACTGAGGCTTAAGTCCAACAGTTCTATAGGTCTACGGATTAGTAACACGTGATCCTAATAGAAAGAAGAGATAGCCTAGTTCCTTAACCCCGTAGAAGAGAAGAGGTTGACTCAGATCAGAAGGGCATAAGGTATAAGGAGTAAAAAGAGCCTTACGTTCCATCCCACAATCAATTCCCTTATATAACTAAAGAATTTCTAGACTCAACTTCGACCAGTTTGGCTTGGAGAACCTACAGGCAGTCAAGCTCTGATACCAACGCTGTCAGGACCCCGACTCAATGCCACATCGATCTAGCATGTAACACCTCATATCACTTTGCGGCCTCACGCACGGTATTCCCACGGGTGTCGCCTTACCTTTGCCCGGGACCGTTTGCGCCTTTTGGCACACGTATATGATAGTGTCGCTAGCATCCATATGATAAGGAGCCCGGGCTGACATGGTTATTCGTAAACCCAAAGTGGCACAGACTTACAGGGACAGGCATCCATGACCGAGCATCGAACGTGTCGGTCATCAGCGAGTGAATCCAGGCTGTAGCACTGGGCTAGCAGGACTCCGGTGAACCGGGCTGTAGCGGGCTAACAGGACTCCGGTATTCATCGCGTGACATTTCCCTGAAGGGACAGACACAGGAACGAAGAAGGACACATGCCGGCCAGCCTAAGTGTTCCGGAGCAGTAGCAAGCTACCATGGCTCAGTGGAAGCACTAGGAGACATTTCCCGGTAAGAGAGGCTACTAAGGATAAACAACTAGATAGCTAGATCCCACACATATCAAGCATTTCAATAACATACACACAATATGCTCGATATGTGCAAATACAACATGGCATCACAACATGACTCTACGACTCAAATATTTATTCATTAGGCTCCGAGGAGCGGGATATTACAAACATGGGTCTCATGACCCAACAATCAGAGCATACAAGTCAAGCACATGCGGAAGCTTAACATGTCTGAGTACAGACATCTATAAATGAAAAAGGCTGAGAAGCCTGACTATCTACCAGATCCTGCCGAGGGCACAAGATCGTAGCTGAGGTAACAAGCTAAACGTCGAAGTCCACGTGGAACTACTAGCGAGACCGAAGTCTCTCTGCAAAAACATAAAATAGGCAAACGTGAGTACAAATGTACCCAGCAAGACTTACATCAGAACTAGCTACATATGCATCATTTTCAACAAGGGGATGGTGGGGTTTAACTGCAGCAAGACAGCTTTGACTCGGTGGCTATCCTGAACTACGACTACAAGTAACTCTTTTGAGGTGGCGCACACGAGTCCACATATTCACCATATCAATACACCACTATGGATCCGCTCCCGTCTCCCTACGAGAACGCCATCCATAGCACTCACGCTTATCTTGCGTATTTTAGAGTATCCACTTTCACTTGTCTATGAACTGATATAAGCAACCCAGAAGTCCTTTTCCGCGGACACGGCTATTCGAATAGATAATGTTAACCCTGCAGGGGTGTACTTCTTCATACATGTTTCCACCACTTAGCGTCTGCACACGACATGTGCTCGGCAGACTTCAAGCGAAAGCCGACGTGGGTGTAGACCACGACCTACCTAAACACTCAAGTCTCTAGTCCAGGTTTATCGCCTATTCGGGTTCCATCCATGAGGAGATCCGGCCGGAGTTTCGCTCACAGCCCCAAACGATGTGAACAGGGTTCCCGAGACACCAAACGGGCGCCCGGTACACCGTGCCAC
Source organism: Triticum aestivum (assembly GCF_018294505.1). NCBI lineage: Eukaryota > Viridiplantae > Streptophyta > Magnoliopsida > Poales > Poaceae > Triticum > Triticum aestivum. Next base: position 64,668,246 of record NC_057806.1, read on the forward strand.
GTGCCTACCGCATCACAGCCCACCCCTACGGTCAGCGCTGCCCACGGCCTCCAGCATACTACAAACACCAGAAACTACTTGCAACTCCTGGACAGAGGACAAGGGTGAATAAGAAGTCGAGCGGGGTCATATTTCAGGGCCCAATGTATGGTAGTAGCTGAATCATGGATCACAAACACAGAGCTCAGTTCCTGAGGATGGCTTCAATGAGACAACCCACCATGTACTCCTACATGGCCTCTCACCGCTACCTTTACCAAATCGTATTCACACACTTAGCTCACACACAATAGGACATGTTCATACACCTCTGATTCATCCCCGATGAATCAGACCTGACTCAACTCTAAGCAGTAGCAGGCATGACAAACAAGCATGAATGAGTAGGCACAACAGGGCTCAAACAACTCCTACTCATGCTAGTGGGTTTCATCTATTTACTGTGGCAATGACAGGTCATGCAGAGGATACAGGGGTTCAGCTACCGCAGCAAGTAACAGTTGAATCGTTGTTGTCCTAATGCAGCAAAAGAGAGCAGGAGCGAGAGAGTAGGATTGTATCGGAATGAACAAGGGGGTTTTGCTTGCCTGGCACTTCTGAAGATAGCATTGAGTCTTCATCAGTGTCAACGATCACATCATCGGTATCACGTCTATCGAGAGGGGACAAATACCGGCAACACAAAAGGGAACACAATCAATGCAATGCACAATATGATGCATGATCATGACATGGCAAAATGAATGTGTTTTGGGCTAATGCATCTAGCAACAAGTTAGATGGGGTTGGTTTGAATACAAGATTCAAATTCAAACTCCATATGTGATTATTTAAATGCCCTTTATTTGTTTTGTCCAAAACAGAGGACAAACGTTGTTCAAACATGCATGAAAATGGTACAGATGGATTCCTTGAATTTTTCTGATAATTTTTCATATATAAATTATTTGATTTGGAGTTACGGTTGAATTTCTATGAATTTTTGAAGTTCTAAATCATTTTCTGAATTTCCTGAATAATATTAAATCCAGAAAACCTATTACTGCGTCAGCATGACTTCACAGTGACGTCAGCAAGTCAACGGCATTGTCCAGGTCAAATCTGACCTGTGGGACCCGCGTGTCAGTGACTCAGTTGGTTAACCGGGTTGATTAGGGTTAAACTAATACTAACGAAAATGTCAGCGGGGCTGGGCCCACATGTCAGTGGCTTAAATAATTAACTAAATTAATTAGTGTTAACTAATCTAACACCTAAACTAATTAACAAGGGCTGGCCCCACCTGTCATCGACCCAGGGGGGGTTCCGCCGTGGTCAAGTGGGTCAACCCCACCGGCGACATGACGCCGGCGAGGCCAGATGCGGCAGCGGGCTTCGGAAATCGCCCTCAGGGCATCATTTCGAGCGCGGTTAGTTGCATTCAAACGCACGCAGTGGCACGCGTCAAACGGTGGTGGTGGCCAGACCTATGGTGGCCGGAGCCGACGACGACGAGCTCCAAGGCGGCGGCCGGAGTTCGGGTGTGCTTGGAATCGGCGTTGTGGTGCATGGTGAGACGAACGGGTGGGCTAGATCGGCTCCTGGGAGCAGCGCGAGCGCGATGACATGCTCAGGGGCAAGCTGGGCTTGCTCAAGCCATGGTGACGACTTCGCCGGCGGCGAGCACAACTCGGCTATGTGCATCTGTGGCTAGGGCGCGAAATCGACGCGGGGAGAAGAGGGGAATCGACCGGAGGCTCACAGGGGTTGTGACGGTGGCCTCGGGGAGCTCGGGGAGGCGTCAGGGAGGGCACACGGTCGCCGGCGATCTCGGCGGCCGAAGCTTGAAGAAGAGGTCGGGGAAGCCGCTGCAGGGCGCGTCCGCTCGTGTGGCTTGGCGGGGACGGTGTAGAGGTCAGCGGTGGAGCTTCTGGAATTGGCGGAAGGGCGAGGGAGGGCTGGTGGCTGCGGCTATGGCGAACGGCGGCGACGGCGACTCTCGGGTGAGCTCGGGGAAGGGAGTCAGGGGAGGGAGAGAGGGTGCAGCGAGTGAGGGAGAGGTGAGAGGGGTCGGAGAGGCGCGTGGCGTCACCGGGGCGTCGAGGAGGAAGCAGGAGGTGGCCAGGGGAAGCAGGAGGTGGCCGAGGCCTCTCGGGCGCGCGCCACGCCTCGGTCCTTCTGGCGAGGAGGAAGACGACAGGGGGAGTGGAGATGGGCTGGGCCGTGCTGGGCCAGGTAGGTGGGCGCCAGGTAAGTTAGGTAGGTGGCCTGGTGGCCTTCTCTCCCTTTCTTTTCTTTCCTCTTTTCTATTTCTATTTTCTGTAGTTTGTTTTGATTTAGTTTTAGACACTAAATCATTTTTTATAAATCCTGAGAATAATTGTGGACATTAACTGAATTATTACAGAGGCCCTCAACTATTTTCAGAATTGTTGGAGCATTTAAAAATATTAACAGTATTTAAATGCCCCAATTCAAATACAATATGGTTTAATCAAAAATCCAAAAATGTCTTGGAAAAATATCCATCATCTCTGGATATGGTTTTCACCCTTTTCCAGTAATCATGAACATTTTTGCAAACCAATTTGGGTTCTTTGAAAATATTTTGAAGTTGAACCTATTTGCAATGCTTTGGTGCTAGGGCTTGGTCATCCCCATTTCAAATTTCATAAAATTTAAACATGTTGCATGGATGCTAAAGCAAAAACAAACAAGGGCTGATCTGGGGCTGTGACAGGCTATTTGTAAATGTAAAGGAATTTTTATAGTCAATATTTGAGCTTTTGTGATCCACTGCTGGTTTATGCCTGCTTAATCACGCCTTGCGTGACTATAGGCCCTCGGTCTATAGGCGTGCGGCGGCTGTCTCATCTAGATCCGTTCTCGGGGCGTGACAATTCCGGCCGCCAATAAATACTACCTTGCTCACGTCGTCCCGCCTGTATTCTCATCTACATCCTCCCCTCGCTCACCCTCCCTTTCTTTCTCTCTCTCTCTCTCAAATCTCTGCCATGGCACCGCTGGTCTGCCCACGCGCCGACAAGGAGTCGCCGCCCCCCGAGGACGCTCACTCGAATAGCACCGACGAGGACCCCTACGCGCCACCGGACGAGGTTGCGCCGAACCCCCCAACTTTGGATTGGTTTTGGGGCCAGTATAATGTTTGTCTGTGGAAGTTGCTGCCGCCGGCTGAGAAAGCGAGGCAAGTGGTGTTCAAGAAGGAGATGGTGGAGGAGGAAGCCAGGTACCAGGCGGCCTGTGAAGCCTGTGATGCCGCCTGGAAAAAGGAGGCGGCGGAGCTTTGGGGGCGGGCGCTGATACGTCTCCAACATATCTATAATTTTTTATTGTTCCATGCTATTATATTATCTGTTTTGGATGTTTAATGGGCTTTATTATACACTTTTATATTATTTTTGGGACTAACTTACTAACCAAAGGCCCAGTGCAAATTGCTGTTTTTTTGCCTATTTCAGTGTTTCGCAGAAAGGAATATCAAACGGAATCCAAATGGAATGAAACCTTTGGGAGAGTGATTTTTGTAACAAACATGATCCATAGGACTTGGAGTGGATGTCAAGAAAGAAGCAAGGAGGCCACGAGGCAGGGAGGCGCGCCCCCACCCTCGTGGGCCCCTCGCAGCTCCACCGACCTACTTCTTCCTCCTATATTTATCCATATAGCACGAAAACATCCAGGAGCACCACGAAACCCTATTTCCACCGCCACAACCTTCTGTACCCATGAGATCCCATCTTGGGACCTTTTCCAGCGCTCCACCGGAGGGGGGATCGATCATGGAGGGCTTCTGCATCAACACCATAGCCTCTCCGATGATGTGTGAGTAGTTTACCATAGACCTTCGGGTCGATAATTATTAGCTAGATGGCTTCTTCTCTCTCTTTGGATCTCAATACAAAGTTCTCCTCGATCTTCTTGGAGATCTATTCGGTGTAACTCTTTTTGCGGTGTGTTTGTCGAGATCCTATGAATTATGGGTTTATGATCAAGATTATCTATGAAAAATATTTGGTTCTTCTCTAAATTCTTTTATGTATGATTTGTTATCTTTGCAAGTCTCTTCGAATTATCAGTTTGGCTTGGCCTACTAGATTGATCTTTCTTGCAATGAGAGAAGTGCTTAGCTTTGGGTTCAATCTTGCAGTGTCCTTTTCCAATGACAGCAGGGCAACAAGGCACGTATTGTATTGTTGCCATCGAGGATAAAAATATGGGGTTTATATCATATTGCTTGAGTTTATCCCTCTACATAAAGTCATCTTGCCTAATGCGTTACTCTGTTCTTATGAACTTAATACTCTATATGCATGCTGGATAGTGGTCGATGTATGGAGTAATAGTAGTATATGCAGAATTGTTTCGGTCTACTTGTCGCGGACGTGATGCCTATATACATGATCATTCCTAGATATTCTCATAACTATGCACTTTTCTATCAATTGCAAGATAGTAATTTGTTCACCCACCGTAATACTTATGCTATCTTGAGAGAAGCCACTAGTGAAACCTATGGCCCCGGGGTCTATTCTCCATCATATAAGTTTCCAAGCTATTTTTACTTTACAATCTTTACTTTAAATCTATATCATAAAAATACCAAAAATATTTATCTTATTATCTCTACCAGATCTCACTTTTGCAAGTGGCCGTGAAGGGATTGATAACCCCTTTATCGCGTTGGTTGCAAGGTTCTTATTTGTTTGTGTAGGTACGAGGCGACTTCTGTGTAGTCTCCTACTGGATTGATACCTTGGTTCTAAAAAACTGAGGGAAATACTTATGCTACTTTGCTGCATCACCCTTTCCTCTTCAAGGAAAAAACCAACGCAAGCTCAAGAGGTAGCAAGAAGGATTTCTGGTGCTGTTGCCGGGGAGATCTACGTCAAGTCAAGACATACCAAGTACCCATCACAAACTCTTATCCCTTGCATTACATTATTTTCCATTTGCCTCTCGTTTTCCTCTCCCCACTTCACCCTTGCCGTTTTATTCGCCCTCTTTTCTGTTCGCTACTTTTCTCTTGCTTCTTGTGTGCTTTTGTGTTGGATCGTTTGTCACGATGGCTCAAGACAATACTAAACTGTGTGACTTTTCCAATAACAACAACAATGATTTTCTTAGCACTCTGATTGCTCCTATTACCGATGCTGAATCTTGTGAAATCAATGCTGCCTTGTTGAATCTTGTCATGAAAGATCAATTCTTTGGCCTTCCTAGTGAAGATGCGCTACCCATCTAAACAACTTTGTTGATTTGTGTGATATGCAAAAGAAGAAAGATGTGGATAATGATATTGTCAAATTGAAGCTATTTTCGTTTTCGCTTAGAGATCGTGCTAAAACTTGGTTTTCGTCTTTACCTAAAAATAGTATTGATTCATGGAATAAGTGCAAAGATGCTTTTATCTCTAAGTATTTTCCTCCCGCTAAGATCATCTCTCTTAGAATTGATATTATGAATTTTAAGCAACTTGATCATGAACACGTTGCACAAGCTTGAGAGAGAATGAAATTAATGATACGTAATTGCCCTACACACGGTTTGAATTTATGGATCATTATAAAAAAATTATGCCGGATTGAATTTTGCTTCTAGAAATCTTTTAGATTCGGCCGCGGGAGGCACTTTTATGGAGATCACTTTAGAATAATATTATGGTTAATTATTCTCAATGGCACACCGAAAGTTCTACTAATAAAAAGGTTCATGCGAGAGAAGAGATTAATGTTTTGAGTGGAAAGATGGATGAACTTATGAAATTGTTTTCTAATAAGAGTGTTTCTTCTGATCCTAATGATATGCCTTTGTCTACTTTGATTGAGAATAATAATGAATCTATGGATGTGAATTTTGTTGGTAGGAACAATTTTGGTAACAAAGCTTATAGAGGAAACTTTAATCATAGGCCGTTTCCTAGTAATTCCTCTAATAATTATGGTAATTCCTACAATAACTCTTATGGAAATTTTAATAAGATGCCCTCTGATTTTGAGACTAGTGTTAAAGAATTTATGATTTCTCAAAAGAATTTTAATGCTTTGCTTGAAGAAAAATTGCCTAAGATTGATGAATTGGCTAGGAACATGGATATAATTTCTCTTGATGTTGATTCTTTGAAACTTACAACTATTCCACCTAAGCATGATATCAATGAGTCTCTCAAAGCTATGAGAATTTCCATTGATGCGTGCAAAAAAGAACCGCTAGGATGCGTGCTAAGAAAGATTGCTTTGTAAAAGCATGTTCTTCTAGTTTTTATGATAATAAGGATGAAGATCTAAAAGTGATTGATGTGTCTCCTATTAAATCTTTGTTTTGCAATATGAATCCTAATAATGATGGGACTTGAGTGTTGGGGAACATTGCATAAAATAAAAAATTTCTACGTTTTCACCAAGATCTATCTATGAGTTCATCTAGCAATGAGTGATCGGAGTGCATCTACAAACCTTTGTAGATCGCAAGCGGAAGCGTTCAAGAGAACGGGGTTGAGGGAGTCGTACTCGTCGTGATCCAAATCATCGGAGATCCCAGCACCGAACGGACGGCACCTCCGCGTTCAACACACGTACGGAGCGGATGACGTCTCCCGCACCTTGATCCAGCAAGGAGGAGGGAGAGGTTGAGGAAGATGGCTCCAGCAGCAGCACGATGGCGTGGTTGTGATGGAGAGGCAGTACTCCGGTAGGGCTTCGCCAAGCTCTACGGAGGAGGAGGTGTTGGAGTGGGAGAGGGAGGCGCCAGGGGCATGCGTGTGGCTGCCCTCCCTCCCCCCTCTATATATAGGGTCCCCCGGGGGGCGCCGGCCCTAGGAGATGGGATCTCCTGGGGGGGCGGCGGCCAACGGGGTGGAGTGCCCCCCAAGGCAACCGGAGGCGCCCCCTCCCCTAGGGTTCCCAACCCTAGGCGCAGGAGGGGCCCAAGGGGGGGTGCACCAGCCCACTAGGGGCTGGTTTCCCCTCCCACTTCAGCCCATGGGGCCCTCCGGGATAGGTGGCCCCACCCGGTGGACCCCCCAGGACCCTTCCGATGGTCCCGGTACAATACTGGTGACCCCCGAAACTTTCTCGATGGCCGAAACTCGACTTCCCATATATAATTCTTTACCTCCGGACCATTCCGGAACTCCTCATGACGTCCGAGATCTCATCCGGGACTATGAACAACTTTCGTGTTACTGCATACTCATATCTCTACAACCCTAGCGTCACCGAACCTTAAGTGTGTAGACCCTACGTGTTCGGGAGACATGTAGACATGACCGAGACGGCTCTCCGGCCAATAACCAACAGCGGGATCTGGATACCCATGTTGGCTCCCACATGCTCCTCGATGATCTCATCGGATGAACCACGATGTCAAGAATTCAAGCAACCCCGTATACAATTCCCTTTGTCAATCGGTATGTTACCTTCCCGAGATTCGATCGTCGGTATCCCAATACCTCATTCAATCTTGTTACCGGCAAGTCACTTTACTCGTACCATAATGCATGATCCCGTGACCAAACATTTGGTCACCTTGAGCTCATTATGATGATGCATTACCGAGTGGGCCCAGAGATACCTCTCCGTCATACGGAGTGACAAATCCCAGTCTCGATCCGTGTCAACCCAACAGACACTTTCGGAGATACCCGTAGTATACCTTTATAGTCACCCAGTTATGTTGTGATGTTTGGTACACCCAAAGCACTCCTACGGTATCCGGGAGTTACACGATCTCATGGTTTAAGGAAAAGATACTTGACATTGGAAAAGCTCTAGCAAACGAACTATAAGATCTTGTGTTATGCTTAGGATTGGGTCTTGTCCATCACATCATTCTCCTAATGATCTGATCTCCTTATCAATGACATCCAATGTCCACAGTCAGGAAACCATGACTATCTGTTGATCAACGAGCTAGTCAACTAGAGGCTTACTAGGGACATGTTGGTGTCTATGTATTCACACATGTATTACGATTTCCGGATAACACAATTATGGCATGAATAAAAGACAATTACCATGAACAAGGAAATATAATAATAATCCTTTTATTATTGCCTCTAGGGCATATTTCCAACAGTCTCCCACTTCCACTAGAGTCAATAATCTAGTGACATTGTGATGAATCGAACACCCATAGAGTTCTGGTGTTGATCATGTTTTGCTCACTGAAGAGGTTTAGTCAATGGATCTACGACATTCAGATCCGTATGCACTTTCCAAATTTCTATGTCTCCATCTTGAACATTTTCACGAATGGAGTTGAAGCGACGCTTGATGTGCCTGGTCTTCTTGTGAAACCTGGGCTCCTTGGCAAGTGCAATAGCTCCTGTGTTGTCACAGAAGAGTTTGATCGGCCCCGACGCATTGGGTATGACTCCTAGGTTAGTGATGAACTCCTTCACCCAAATTGCTTCATGCGCTGCCTCCGAGGCTGCCATGTACTCCGCTTCACATGTAGATCCCGCCACGACGCTCTGCTTGCAGTTGTACCAGCTTACTGCTCCACCATTCAACATATACACGTATCCGGTTTGTGACTTAGAGTCATCCAGATCTGTGTTGGAGCTAGCATCGACGTAACCCTTTACGACGAGCTCTTCGTCACCTCCATAAATGAGAAACATGTCCTTAGTCCTTTTCAGGTACTTCAGGATATTCATGACCGCTGTCCAGTGTTCCTTGTCGGGATTACTTTGGGACCTTCCTACCAAACTTACGGCAAGGTTTACATCAGGTCTGGTACACAGCATGGCATACATAATAGACCCTATGGCTGAGGCATAGGGGATGACACTCATCTCTTCTATATCTTCTGCCGTGGTCGGACACTGAGATGAGATCAATTTCACACCTTGCAACACAGGCAAGAACCCCTTCTTAGACTGATCCATATTGAACTTCTTCAATATCTTATCAAGGTATGTGCTTTGTGAAAGACCTATGAGGCGTCTTGATCTATCTCTATAGATCTTGATGCCTAATATATAAGCAGCTTCTCCAAGGTCCTTCATTGAAAAACTCTTATTCAAGTAGGCCTTAATGTTGTCCAAAAGTTCTATATCATTTCCCATCAAAAGTATGTCATCTACATATAATATGAGAAATGCTACAGAGCTCCCACTCACTTTCTTGTAAACGCAGGCTTCTCCATAAGTCTGCATAAACCCAAATGCTTTGATCATCTCATCAACCAGCCCATAAATGGATTGCTGGAGCTTGCATACCTTCTTAGCATTCTTAGGGTCGACAAAACCTTCCGGCTGCATCATATACAGTTCTTCCTTAAGATAACCGTTAAGGAATGCCGTTTTGACGTCCATTTGCCATATCTCATAATCATAGTATGCGGCAATTGCTAACATGATTCGGACGGACTTCAGCTTCGCTACGGGAGAGAAAGTCTCATCGTAGTCAACCCATTGAACTTGCCGATAACCATTAGCGACAAGTCGAGCTTTATAGATGGTAACATTACCATCCGCGTCCGTCTTCTTCTTAAAGATCCATTTGTTTTCTATCACTCGCCGATCATCGGGCAAGTCTGTCAAAGTCCATACTTTGTTTTCATACATGGATCCTATCTCGGATTGCATGGCTTCAAGCCATTTCTTGGAATCTGGGCCCGCCATCGCTTCTTCATAGTTCGAAGGTTCACTGTTGTCTAACAACATGATTTCCAGGACAGGGTTGCCATACCACTCTGGTGTGGAACGTGTCCTTGTGGACCTACGAAGTTCAGTAGCAACTTGATTCGAAGTACCTTGATCATCATCATTAATTTCCTCTCCAGTGGATGTAGGCACCACATGAACATTTTCCTGAGCTGCACTACTTTCCGGTACCAGAGGTAGTGCTTCATCGAGTTCTACTTTCCTCCCACTTACTCATTTCGAGAGAAACTCTTTTTCTAGAAAGGATCCGTTCTTGGCAACAAAGATCTTGCCTTCGGATCTAAGGTAGAAGGTATACCCAATGGTTTCCTTAGGGTATCCTATGAAGACGCATTTTTCCGACTTGGGTTCGAGCTTTTCAGGTTGAAGTTTCTTGACATAAGCATCGCATCCCCAAACTTTTAGAAACGACAACTTAGGTTTCTTCCCAAACCATAATTCATACGGTGTCGTCTCAACGGATTTAGACGGTGCCCTATTTAAAGTGAATGTAGCTGTCTCTAGAGCGTATCCCCAAAATGATAGTGGTAAATCAGTAAGAGACATCATAGATCGCACCATATCCAATAGAGTGCAGTTACGACGTTCGGACACACCGTTATGTTGAGGTGTTCCAGGCGGCATGAGTTGTGAAACGATTCCACATTTCCTTAAGTGTGTGCCAAATTCGTGACTTAAATATTCTCCTCCACGATCAGATCGTAAGAACTTTATTTTTCGGTCACGTTGATTCTCTACCTCATTCTGAAATTCCTTGAACTTTTCAAAGGTCTCAGACTTGTGTTTCATCGAGTAGACATACCCATATCTACTCAAGTCATCAGTGAGAGTAAGAACATAACGATATCCTCCGCGAGCCTCACCGCTCATTGGACCGCACACATCAGTATGTATGATTTCCAATAAGCTGGTTACTCGCTCCAATGTTCCGGAGAACGGAGTCTTGGTCATTTTTCCCATGAGGCATGATTCGCATGTGTCAAATGATTCATAATCGAGAGACTCTAAAAGTCCATCAGCATGGAGCTTCTTCATGCGCTTTACACCAATGTGACCAAGGTGGCAGTGCCACAAGTATGTGGGACTATCGTTATCAACTTTACATCTTTTGGTATTCACACTATGAATATGTGTAACATCACGTTCGAGATTCATTAAGAATAAACCATTGACCATCGGAGCATGACCATAAAACATATCTCTCATATAAATAGAACAACCATTATTCTCGGATTTAAATGAGTAGCCATCTCATATTAAACGAGATCCGGATACAATGTTCATGCTCAAACTTGGCACTAAATAACAATTATTGAGGTTTAAAACTAATCCTGTAGGTAAATATAGAGATAGCGTGCCGACGGCGATCACATCGACCTTGGAACCATTCCCGACGCGCATCGTCACCTCGTCCTTCGCCAGTCTCCGCTTATTCCGCAGCTCCTGCTTTGAGTTACAAATATGAGCAACGGCACCGGTATCAAATACCCAGGAGCTACTATGTGCACTAGTAAGGTACACATCAATTACATGTATATCACATATACCTTTAGTGTTGCCGGCCTTCTTGTCCGCTAAGTATTTGGGGCAGTTCCGCTTCCAGTGACCCTTCCCTTTGCAATAAAAGCACTCAGTCTCAGGCTTGGGTCCATTCTTTGACTTCTTCCCGGCAACTGGCTTACCGGGCGCGGCAATATCCTTGCCGTCCTTCTTGAAGTTCTTCTTACCCTTGCCTTTCTTGAAATTGGTGGTTTTATTGACCATCAACACTTGATGTTCCTTTTTGATTTCTACCTCCGCTGATTTTAGCATTGAAAATACTTCAGGAATGGTCTTTTCCATCCCCTGCATATTGTAGTTCATCACAAAGCTCTTGTAGCTAGGTGGGAGCGACTGAAGGATTCTGTCAATGACCGCCTCGTCTGGGAGGTTAATGTCCAGCTGGGACAAGCGGTTGTGCAACCCAGACATCTTGAGTATGTGCTCACTGACAGAACTATTTTCCTCCATCTTACAGCTATAGAACTTGTCGGAGACTTCATATCTCTCGACCTGGGCATGAGATGGAAAACCATTTTCAGCTCTTCGAACATCTCATATGCTCCGTGTTGCTCAAAATGCTTTTGGAGCCTCGGTTCTAAGCTGTAAAGCATGCCGCACTGAACGAGGGAGTAATCATCAGCACACTGCTGCCAAGCGTTCATAACGTCTTGGTTCTCAGGGATGGGTGCTTCACCTAGCGGTGCTTCTAGGACATATTGTTTCCTGGCAGCTATGAGGATGATCCTCAGGTTCCGGACCCTGTCCGTATAGTTGCTGCCATCATCTTTCAACTTGGTTTTCTCTAGGAACACGTTGAAGTTCATGTTGACATGAGCGTTGGCCATTTGATCTACAAGACATTTATGCAAAGATTTTTAGACTAATTTCATGATAATTAAGTTCATCTAATCAAATTATTTAATGAACTCCCACTCAGATTAGACATCCCTCTAGTCATCTAAGTGAAACATGATCTGACTCAACTAGGCCGTGTCCGATCATCACGTGAGACGGACTAGTCATCATCGGTGAACATCTCCAAGTTGATCGTATCTTTCATACGACTCATGTTCGACCTTTCGGTCTCTTGTGTTCCGAGGCCATGTCTGTACATGCTAGGCTCATCAAATTAACCTAAGTGTTTGCATGTGTAAATCTGTCTTACACCCGTTGTATGTGAACGTTGGAATCTATCACACCCGATCATCATGTGGTGCTTCGAAACAACGAACTGTCGCAACGGCGCACAGTTAGGGGGAACACTTTCTTGAAATTATTTTGAGGGATCATCTTATTTACTACCATCGTTCTAAGTAAACAAGATGCAAAAACATGATAAACATCACATGCAATCAAATAATAGTGACATGATATGGCCAATATCTTTGATCTCCATCTTGGGGCTCCATGATCATCTTGTCACCGGCATGACACTATGATCTCCATCATCATGATCTCCATCATCGTGTCTCCATGAAGTTGCTCGCCAACTATTACTTCTACTACTATGGCTAACACGTTTAGGAATAAAGTAAAGTTATTTACATGGCGTTTCTCAATGACACGCAGGTCATACAAAAAATAAAGACAACTCCTATGGCTCCTGCCGGTTGTCATACTCATCGACATGCAAGTCGTGATTCCTATTACCAGAACATGATCTCATACATCACATATATATCATTCATCATTCATCACACCTTTGGCCATATCACATCACAAAACACTTGCTGCAAAAACAAGTTAGACGTCCTCTAATTGTTGTTGCAAGTTTTACGTGGCTGCAATAGGGTTCTAGCAAGAACGTTTTCTTACCTACGTAAAAGCCACAACGTGATTTGTCAAATTATATTTACCCTTCATAAGGACCCTTTTCGTCGAATCCGCTCCAACTAAAGTGGGAGAGACAGACACCCGCTAGCCACCTTATGCAACTAGTGCATGTCAGTCGGTGGAACCTGTCTCACGTAAGCGTACGTGTAAGGTCGGTCCGGGCCGCTTCATCCCACAATAGAGCTGAAGCAAAATAATACTAGTAGCGGCAAGAAAGTTGACAACATCTACGCCCACAACAAATTGTGTTCTACTCGTGCCAAGAGAACTACGCATAGACCTAGCTCATGATGCCACTGTTGGGGAACGTTGCAGAAAATAAAAAATTTCTACGGTTTCACCAAGATCTATCTATGAGCTCATCTAGCAACGAGTGATCAGAGTGCATCTACATACCTTTGTAGATCGCGAGCGGAAGCGCTCAAGAGAACGGTGTTGAGGGAGTCGTACTCGTCCTGATCCAAATCACCGGAGATCCTAGCGCCGAACGGACGGCACCTCCGCGTTCAACACACGTACGGAGAGGATGACGTCTCCCGTGCCTTGATCCAGCAAGGAGGAGGGAGAGGTTGAGGAAGATGGCTCCAGCAGCAGCACGACGGCGTGGTGGTGATGGAGAGGCAGTACTCCGGCAGGGCTTCGCCAAGCTCTATGGAGGAGGAGGTGTTGGAGTGGGAGAGGGAGGCGCCAGGGGCATGCGTGCGGGTTCCCTCCCTCCCCCTCTATATATAGGGTCCCCAGGGGGGCGCCGGCCCTAGGAGATGGGATCTCCTAGGGGGGCAGCGGCCAAGGGGGTGGAGTGCCCCCCCAGGCAAGTGGAGGCGCCCCTCCCCTAGGGTTCCCAACCCTAGACGCAGGGGGGGCGCACCAGCCCACTAGGGGCTGGTTCCCCTCCCACTTCAGCCCATGGGGCCCTCCGGGATAGGTGACCCCACCCGGTGGACCCCCTAGGACCCTTCCGATGGTCCCGGTACAATAACGGTGACCCCCAAAACTTTCCCGATGGCCGAAACTCGACTTCCCATATATAATTCTTTACCTCCGGACCATTCCGGAACTCCTCGTGACGTCCGGGATCTCATCCGGGACTCCGAACAACTTTCGGGTTACTGCATACTCATATCTCTACAACCCTAGCGTCACCGAACCTTAAGTGTGTAGACCCTACGGGTTCGGGAGACATGTAGACATGACCGAGACGGCTCTCCGGCCAATAACCAACAGCGGGATCTGGATACCCATGTTGGCTCCCACATGCTCCTTGATGATCTCATCGGATGAACCACGATGTCAAGGATTCAAGCAACCCCGTATACAATTCCCTTTGTTAATCGGTATGTTACTTGCCCGAGATTCGATCGTCGGTATCCCAATACCTCGTTCAATCTCGTTACCGGCAAGTCACTTTACTCGTACCGTAATGCATGATCCCGTGACCAAAGACTTGGTCACCTTGAGCTCATTATGATGATGCATTACCGAGTGGGCCCAGAGATACCTCTCCGTCATACGGAGTGACAAATCCCAGTCTCGATCCGTGTCAACCCAACAGACACTTTCGGAGATACTCGTAGTATACCTTTATAGTCACCCAGTTACGTTGTGACGTTTGGTACACCCAAAGCACTCCTACGGTATCCGGGAGTTACACAATCTCATGGTCTAAGGAAAAGATACTTGACATTGGAAAAGCTCTAGCAAACGAACTATACGATCTTGTGCTATGCTTAGGATTGGGTCTTATCCATCACATCATTCTCCTAATGATGTGATCTCATTATCAATGACATCCAATGTCCATTGTGAGGAAACCATGACTATCTGTTGATCAACGAGCTAGTCAACTAGAGGGTTACTAGGGACATGTTGGTGTCTATGTATTCACACATGTATTACGATTTCCGGATAACACAATTATAGCATGAATAAAAGACAATTATCATGAACAAGGAAATATAATAATAATCCTTTTATTATTGCCTCTAGGGCATATTTCCAACATGGAGATGAGTCAACTTTAGTTAGAAGGTGTCCCAATGATTTGGAGTTTTTAGTTCTTGATGCAAAAGTGGTAAACGTGGGATTGAAGAGGTCAAAACTTTACATAGCAATGAACCCACTATTTTGGATTTCAAGGATTTTAATTATTATAATTGTTCTCTAATAGATTGTATTTCCTTGTTGTAATCCATGCTAAATTCTCCTCATGCTTATAGTCAAAATAAAGCTTTCACTAAACATATCGATGATGCTTTAATGAAATCTTATGAAGAAAAACTTGAATTAGAAGTTTCTATCCCTAGAAAGCTTTATGATGAGTGGGAACCTACTATTAAAATTAAGATTAAAGATCATGGATTCTATGCTTTGTGTGATTTGGGTGCTAGTGTTTCCACGATCCCAAAAACTATGTGTGATGTGTTAGCTTTCCGTGAATTTGAGGATTGTTCTTTAAACTTGCATCTTTCGGATTCCACCATTAAGAAACCTATGGGAAGAATTAATGATGTTCTTATTGTTGCCAATAGGAATTATGTGCCCGTAGATTTCATTGTTCTTGACATAGATTGCAATCCTACATGTCCTATTATTCTTGGTAGACCTTTCCTTAGAACAATTGGTGCAATTATTGATATGAAAGAAGGGAATATTAGATTCCAATTTCCATTAAGGAAAGACATAGAACACTTTCCTAGAAAGAAAATTAAATTACCTTATGAATCTATTATGAGAGCCACTTATGGATTGCATACCAAATATGATCATACCTAGATCTATTCTTGCCTTTATGCCTAGCTAGGGGCGTTAAACGATAGCGCTTGTTGGGAGGCAACCCAATTTTATTTTTGTTCCTTGCTTTTTGGTTCTGTTTAGTAATAAATATTTGATCTAGCCTCTGGTTAGATGTGGTTTTATGTTTTAATTAGTGTTTGTGCCAAGTAAAACCTATAGGATCTTCTTCGATGATTGTTATTTGATCTTGCTTAAAAAGTCACAAACTTTCTGCTCACGAAAACAATTGTTAAAAATCACCAGAACGTGATAAAATACTGATTCCAATTGCAATAGATCAATAAACAAATTATATAGGTCTACCTATTTTGGTAGATTTTTCTGTGTTACAGAAGTTTGCGTTAGATACAGATTACTACAGACTGTTCTGTTTTTGACAGATTCTTTTTTCTGTGTGTTGTTTGCTTATTTTGATGAATCTATGAGTAGTATCGGAGGTTATGAACCATATACAAGTTGGAATACAGTAGGTTTGACACAAACATAGATAAATAATGAGTTCATTACAGTACCTTAAAGTGGTGGTTTGTTTTATTTCGCTAACGGAGCTCATGAGATTTTCTGTTGAGTTTTGTGTTGTGAAGTTTTCAGGTTTTGGGTAAAGATTTGATGGATTATGGAATAAGGAGTGGCAAGAGCCTAAGCTTGGGGATGCCCAAGGCACCCGAAGATAAAATTCAAGGACAACCAAAAGCCTAACCTTGGGGATTCCCCGGAAGGCATCCCCTCTTTCGTCTTCGTCCATCGGTAACTTTACTTGATGCTATATTTTTATTCACCACATGATATGTGTTTTCCTTGGAGTGTCTTGTATGATTTGAGTCTTTGATTTTTAGTTTACCACAATCATCCTTGCTGTACACACCTTTTGGGAGACACACACATTAATCGGAATTTATTAGAATACTCTATGTGCTTTACTTATATCTTTTGAGCTAGATAAATTTTGCTCTAGTGCTTCACTTATATCTTTTAGAGCACGGTGGTGGTTTTACTTTATAGAAATTGTTGATCTCTCATGCTTCACTTATATTATTTTGAGAGTCCTATAGAACAGCATGGTAATTTTCTTTGGCTATAAAATTAGTCCTAATATAATAGGCATCCAAGTTGGATATAATAAAAACTTCCATAAAGAGTGCATTGAATACTATGAGAAGTTTGATACTTGATGATTGTTTTGAGATATGGAGGTGGTAATATTAGAGTTGTTCTAGTTGAGTAGTTGTGAATTTGAGAAATACTTGTGTTGAAGTTTGCAAGTCCCGTAGCATACACGTATGGTAAACATTATGTAACAAATTTGAAGCATGAGGTGTTCTTTGATTGTCATCCTTATGAGTGGCGGTCGGGGATGAGCGATGGTATTTTCCTACCAATCTATCCCCCTAGGAGCATGCGCATAATGCTTGGTTTTCGATGACTTGTAGATTTTTGCAATAAGTATGTGAGTTTTTTATGACTAATGTTGAGTCCATGGATTATACGCACTCTCACCCTTCCATCATTGCTAGCCTCTTCGGTACCATGCATTGCCCTTTCTCACCTTGAGAGTTGGTGCAAACTTCGCCGGTGCATCCAACCCCCGTGATATGATACACCCTATCACACATAAACCTCCTTATATCTTCCTCAAAACAGCCACCATACCTACCTATTATGGCATTTCCATAGCCATTCCGAGATATATTTCCATGCAACTTTCCACCGTTCCGTTTATCATGACACACTTCATCATTATCATATTGCCTTGCATGATCATGTTGTTGACATCCTATTTGTGGCAAAGCCACCATGCATATTATTTCATACATGTCACTCTTGATTCATTGCCCATCACGGTACACCGCCGGAGGCATTCGTATAGAGTCATACTTTGTTGTAGTATCGAGTTGTAATAATTGATTTGTAAGTAAATAGAAGTGTGATGATCACCATTCATAGAGCATTGTCCCCAAAAAAAGAGAAAGGCCAAATAAAAAAGAGAAAGGCCGAAAAAAAGAAGGCCCCAAAAAATGGAAATAAAAAGGGACAATGCTACTATCCCTTTTTCCACACTTGTGCTTCAAAGTAGCACTATGATCTTTATGATAGAGAGTCTCTTGTTTTGTCACTTTCATATACTAGTGGGAATTTTTCATTATATAACTTGGCTTGTATAATCCAACAATGGTCTTCCTCAAATGCCCTAGGTCTTTGTGAGCAAGCAAGTTGGATGCACACCCACTTAGTTTCTTTTGTTAAGCTTTTATACATTTATATAGCTCTAGTGCATCCGTTGCATGGCAATCCCTACTCCTTGCATTGACATCAATTGATGGGAATCTCCCTAGCCCGTCGATTAGCCGCGTCAATGTGAGACTTTCTCCTTTTTTGTGTTCTCCACATAACCCCCATCATTATATTCTATTCCACCCATAGTGTTATATCCATGGCTCACGCTCATGTATTGCGTGAAAGTTGAAGAAGTTTGAGATTACTAAAGTATGAAACAATTGCATGGCCTTTCATCGGGGTTGTGCATGATGAGAGCATTCTTCTGTGACGAAAATGGAGCATGACCAAACTATATGATTTTGTAGGGATGAACTTTCTTTGTCCATGTTATTTTGAAAAGACATGATTGCTAAGTTAGTATGCTTAAAGTATTATTATGTTTATGTCAATATTAAACTTTTGTCTTGAATCTTTCGGATCTAAACATTCATGCCACAATAAAGAAAATTACATTGAAGATATGCTAGGTAGCATTCCACATCAAAAATTCTGTTTTTATCATTTACCTACTCCAGGACGAGCAGGAATTAAGCTTGGGGATGCTTGATACGTCTCCAACGTATCTATAATTTTTGAATGTTCCATGCTATTATATTATCTATTTTGGATGTTTAATGGGCTTTATTATACACTTTTATATTATTTTTGGGACTAACCTACTAACCAAAGGCCTAGTGCAAATTGTTGTTTTTTTTGCCTATTTTAGTGTTTCGCAGAAAAGGAATATCAAACGGAATCCAAACAGAATGAAACCTTCGGGAGAGTGATTTTTGGAACAAACGTGATCCAGAGGGCTTGGAGTGGACGTCAAGAAAGAAGCGAGGAGGCCACGAGGCAAGGAGGTGTGCCTGCCCCCCTGGGCGCGCCCCCACCCTCGTGGGCCCCTTGCAGCTCCACCGACCTACTTCTTCCTCCTATATATATATATCCATATACCCCGAAAACATCCAGGAGAACCACAAAACCTTATTTCCACCGCCGCAACCTTCTGTACCCGTGAGATCCCATTGTCGGTGTCAAAACCGGCGGATCTCGGGTAGGGGGTCCCGAACTGTGCGTCTAAGGTGGATGGTAACAGGAGGCGGGGGACACGATGTTTACCCAGGTTCGGGCCCTCTCGATGGAGGTAATACCCTACTTCATGCTTGATTGATCTTGGTGATATGAGTATTACAAGAGTTGATCTACCACGAGATCGTAGAGGCTAAACCCTAGAAGCTAGCCAATGGTATGATTGTTTTTGTTCTATGGACTAAACACTCCGGTTTATATAGACACCGGAGGGGGCTAGGGTTACACAGAGTCGGTTACAAGGGAGGAGATCTACATATCCGTATTGCCAAGCTTGCCTTCCACGCCAAGGAGAGTCCCATCTGGACACGAGACAAAGTCTTCAATCTTGTATCTTCATAGTCCAACAGTCCGGCCAAAGGATATGGTCCAGCTATCCGAGGACCCCCTAATCCAGGACTCCCTCAGTAGACCCTGAACCAGGCTTCAAAGATGATGAGTCCGGCGCGCAAA
The DNA here is from genome assembly GCF_018294505.1 of Triticum aestivum. Taxonomy (NCBI): domain Eukaryota; kingdom Viridiplantae; phylum Streptophyta; class Magnoliopsida; order Poales; family Poaceae; genus Triticum; species Triticum aestivum. The sequence continues at coordinate 64,687,882 of NC_057806.1, forward strand.
TTGTCTTCGGCATTGCAAGGCGGGTTCCTCCTCCGAATACTCCATATAGATTTTGAACACGGGGATAGTGTCCGGCTCTGCAAAACAAATTCGACATACCACCATAGAGAGAATAATAGTTCCACAAATCTAATCTGCTGACAGCTTTTCATAACGTGACGTTCTGCCGTGGTCTGGTCATGATGAATCGTTTTTCCCGTGCCTGCCACTGCACGTGTTGCGAGGCGGTTTTATTGGCACGTCCTGTCGAAGCAGAGATCGTGTCCCTCTTTTCACGGGATTCTCATTAATACGGGTATGGGTAACCCAATCGTGCCTGTAGGTATGACTCTTCGATTTTAGGCAAGTTCCAAACAGCCACGCGGAGGACAAATGATATTCACCCTCTTTATAAAGGGTCTAAGGCCTTCCCTTTTCTTCTCGCACTCAATCGAATCCTTCCCCCAGCTCGAGTTCCATCACCCAAGGCTAAGGCTAGGCGCTTCGGACCATCAGTTATGTCTGGATCCAACCTTCAAGGTTGGTGGATGCCCTCCTCTGTCATAGAGGACATCAAGAAGCTAAGAGAAGCCAGGTATCCGACCGCCGAAATCTCGCACAGGCTGCATGCTCGATGGCAGTTCATTCCTACTCCCGAACCCGGCGAGAATGTCGTATTCGTCTCCCACTTCCTCCGAGAGCTGGGCTTTAGTCTAGATCCCTTTGTTAGAGGGCTCATGTTCTATTACGGGCTTGCTTTCCATGATCTGGCCCCGGATTCCATCCTTCACATCTCGCCGTTCATCGTCGTGTGTGAGGCCTTCCTCCACATCACCCCACACTTCGGCTTATGGCTCAAGACCTTTAATGTGAAGCCAAAGTTGATTAATGGGCGACACGCAGAATGCGGAGGTGCCATAATAAGCAAAGGCGCCGATGTTCCATGGCCAAAGGGTTCCTTCCCGGAGGTGTCCAGCTTATGGCAACGGGAGTGGTTTTACATCACAGCCCCTCGGGGTACTAAGTGGGTAGCCGCCCCTGCCTTCCGCTCGGACCCCTCGCCACAACTAGCGTCATGCATCAACAAGGGGCTGGACTGGGGGCCAGTAAATGATGTGTCGACATTGCAGAGTCGCATCCGAGATGTCCTCGAGAGAGATGTCAGCCTTGTCAAGGTAATGCAAGTCATGCTAGTTCGTCGAGTCCTGCCTTGCAAACGTCAACCTCTCCATATGTGGGAGTTCAACCTGTAAGGACCGCGAGCTATTCAACACTTCTTCGGTGTGACGCACGAAGAGATGTACAGATTGTTCTTCGGATCACAAATAAAGTGTCCGGACACCACCGAGGATGCGGGTCTGAGCTGCAATCGTCCAGACACCCAAGTAAGTAATTCCGCGGCCGAACACATTGTCTTTTAATTTACCACAATATCATTCTGAAAATCGCCTTTCAACCAGGACTGGATAAAAAAGGCGAAGATGATCAGGTGTTCGGCCCCCCTTCCCGAAGGCTCACCGGATCCTGTACTAGCCAGGATGCTTGAGCTTGCGCCTTATCAAGCGCCATCTGGGGAAGATAAAGGGAGGGACAAAGAAGCCGAAAGCGAGCCTCACTCGCTATTTATCCAAACCGGGGGAATTAGTGCCTCCGAGAAGGAGGATAACTGGGGAGAAGAATCTAAAATTCCCTCTCCCCAAGGAAGTAAGAGGGCCGCCTTTGAAGACTTGGAAACAATGGTTTTCAAACGAGGGAAGAAACCTTTGTCAGGGGGCCCTACCTCAGAGGGCATCTTTACCGCACAGTACCCGCAAGGGGGCCAGCCCTCCACCGAGCTGTAAGTAAACAAAAGTACTTTATAGTAAAATATACCCTGCTTCAATTCTGAGAACAATAACCGAGACGTATGTCTTGTAGTTCAGATCGTAGCCCTTCTCGACAGAGTTCGTCTTCGGGGGATCTTCTTTCGGAGATGATGGAGAGCGAAACGCCTCCCCGTGCCTCCCCGCCTCGTGAAGCGGATGACCCTGAGGTGTCGTCACGGAGGATTTCTCCTGATCCACCAAGGCCAGAGGGTAACCCTTCAGCCACCCGAAGTCCGGAGTATTCGACTCCTAAGGAGAGCAACAAAAAGAGTCCGGAACTATCGGGTGCGCGACCAGACTCACTGCGGAATCTTCTGGAGCAAGCGACTATCTCAGAAGCACATCGTACATTAATGGGTACGGTAGTTGAGAAGATTTCATCCGCCGAAAACGGGTTGCATGAAGCTTTCATGAGCCTGCTGAGAGGCTTTGAGGTACGCGAAGTAATATGTGTATTTTTGACGGTACCGCACACGCCAGGTGTGCCCTATGTAGATAGTAGCCCCTGAGACTCTGGTTGCTGTCAAAAAAGACGGCAAATAGAGGATTATAGTCCCAGGTAATAATCGTGCTACTTTCACGTGCAGGAGGCTGAGGGTCCGGTGGCTAGCCGGTCTGGTGAGTTTGCCGAACTGAAGCGGCAGATGCCGACATCGTGCTTGTAAACAAGCGGCTTGACGAGGCACAGGGTATGTATTCTCCTATGTTCGGCACATATTAAGAGGAGCATAATGCTAGCATCTGTAATATGCTGTGACTGCAGATGGAGCTGTCGCCGTGGAGATCCTTCGGGCGGAACTTGCCCGAGCCAAGGAACAAGCCAGGAAGAGTGATGCGGCCGCCCTAAAGGCGGTCGAAGAACTAAGAGCCAAACAGGCTGCGCATTGCCAGAGCAGAGAGAAAATAGCCAAGATGGTTATTGAGCTGAAAGATGCCGCCGACCGTTATGAGCTTCTTGAAAAGGAAAACCAAACGAAGGCGGCAGACCTAGAGAAAGCAACGGTAGCAGCCAAGGAAGCCCGCTCCAAAATCAGAGCAGCGAAGGAGGAGCTACGTCAAGCCGGAAATATCATGGCTGGGAAGCCCTTTTTGTTGCGGACGAAGTTCGGAGATCCTAAGTATGCCCTTCTGGATCAATTATGGAGTTCTGCGGATGCGTACCTGGATTTGGCAGCAAGTGCTGCTGATGCGACCAAGTTTTTCAAAGATAAAAAGATCACAAAGTGGAAAAGTTGTTCTGGTCGCATTTCAATGCTCCGGTGTGTCCGCTGCTATTAAATGAGCAAATGGCCGAGTGGGCCGAGCTCCATAGGTTGTCCGGGCTTGCCATGAGGTCTGTTGTGGATCATCTTTGGCCGGAAGGACCATGGCCGAATAGTTATTTTGGCTTAGTGCAACAATTCCTTGGTGCTATGCCGCATATCAACGCTGTGAAGAGGTCGGCGTGCATAGAGGGTGTGCGGATGGCTCTTACCCGTGTCAAGACATACTGGGCAGGGATGCAGGCCACCGCTATTGCAACCCAGAGTTCGGCTGTACGCTGGGTATCGGCCGAGCACTATTTTGAAGAAGTCTTAGAAGGCGCTCGTTTAATAGAGGCTCAATGCTCGAAGAGTATCATGTTCTAGTGACATGTATCTCAATTATAAGGACAATGTTATTTGAAATATAAAGGTCGTGTTTATACTTTTGCCTGAAAGTATTATTATGCCTCCTGTGCGGTCGTTTATGTATATATATGTCCTGAAAGTTTGTAGTCGTCGTCTTCAGCCCCCACGCATATAATGCGCGGGGGTGTTTGCAAAAGCACGTCTTCACACTTGATGCAACGTCTTGGTCCATTAAGGAGGTGGTAGCGCGGCGAACGAGGCAATCGGACTATATTGCTTTAACACTTTCACTTAACCATAGGAGTTTGAAAGTGGGGCTACTATATAGCCCCTGGTACTTCCGCGCTCGTCCGAGTACGGGGCGCGTACGTACATGACCGGGAAAACCGGCCCTTTGTTAATGCGGAGGAATCCCGAAGATTCCGCTAAGTCATCGAGTGGTTGACCAGTCTCGCGCTTTATCATGACAGTCAGTTTCGGCTTTCTCTACTGAGGTGCTCATCCGGATGAACCAGGGCACAATCGCAGTAGTTCTCCCGGTGCCACCTTAGCCGATAGAGCGGAACGTAAGGTAGCAAAACGCAGGAGCCGGGCAAACCCAACATTTGACCAAAGACATGATTCGGAGCCGATGCATATAAGGCCAAACTCACGACACCGAACACTCCCTAAGGTATTCGGTCTTTACAACATATACCGGGCTGAGTAACGCCCTTAATAATGAACCCCAAGAGTCCAGGTACGTGCATTATTCTGACATGGCAAAATGCCAATATCGTCAGCATCCCTCTCGGTTATACTTAGAATACGGAGGATATAAAGCAACAAGAGATAGTAAAAAAGGTTTACACAGGGTCTTAATCTGAAAAGAAACCTTTGAGCGGGGCCCTGTTGCACATCTGCGCCTGTGTCCCCGTTGTGCCGTATCCTGGAAGGGTGTAGCACGATTATCATCTCTAAAAGAGAAGAACTTAGGTGAAAGTTGTCGTGCAAAAAATTGGTTATTCTCAATAAATCATTAAAATTCAAGATAAGTAAGGTCGAGCCGAGCTGTAATCCTTTTTACGTGTGGGAAGCCCTTGGTACCGCCTATGGGGGTATATCCATCAAACCAATCTCAGGTTTATCTAAGCTGTTACAGCTAGTGATGCGCCAGACTCATCTAGCCGTGTCCGCGGTCTTGACGACCGATCATTTATTCTGGTTGGAGAGGCCGTTTAGTGTTCGGCTGCTAAAACCGTCACGCGTTCTTCCGCGTGGAGGGAACGCTGGACATTTCCGCTAACTATGATGATGCCACGTGGACCAGGCATTTTAAGCTTAAGATAAGCATAATGCGGCACTGCATCAAAACGAGCAAATGCTGTTCTTCCGAGGAGTGCTTGATAGCCGCTTCGGAATGGAGCGATGTTGAAGGTTAACTTTTCACTTCGGAAGTTGTCGGGGGAACCGAATACAACCTCTAGTACGAGAGAGCCCGTGCAGCTGGCCTCTAGGCCTGGTATTACCCCTTTAAAGGTAGTATTGCTTTGGCTAGTTCTCATTAGGTCTATCCCCATGTGCATACTGTGTCCTGATATATCAGATTAAGACTATTGCCGCCGTCCATGAGGACTCGGGTGAGATGGTATCCGTTGATTATTGGGTCCAGCACCAAGGCAGCCAGTCCTCCATGTCGGATACTTGTCAGGTGATCCTTGTGATCAAAAGTGATCGGGCAGGCCGACCAAGGGTTGAACTTAGGGGTGACGGGCTCTACGGCGCGTGTGTCTCGGAGTGCATGTTTGCTTCTCCTCTTCTTCACGTGAATCATGTTCATTGTTTTGACCTCTAATGGGAACTTTTTCTGTCCCCCAGTGTTTTGCTGACGAGGCTCATCATCGTCTTCACTTGGTATCTCCCTCCCCTTGTTTTTGGCGTTTAGCTTACCGGCCTGCTTGAAGACCCAGCATTCTCTGTGGGTGTGATTTGCAGGTTTATCGAAGGTGTCGTGAATCTGACATAATTTGTCTAGAATCTTGTTGAGGCTGGATGATCCATCTCTGTTGCCTTTGAAAGGCTTTTTCCGTTGACCGGGTCGAGAGCCCCTGAATCCGGCGTTTACCGCCGTGTTGTCTGGGCTGTCTTCGTTAATTTGACGCTTTCTTTTATTGCGTCATGATTTTCCATTACAATCCCTGACTTCAGATGTGCCTGGGTCGCTGGTGCTACTACGGGCCAACCAGCTATCTTCGCCCGCGCAAAAGCGGGTCTTAAGGCTTGTTAGGGCTGCCATTGTCCTTGGTTTTTCTTGGCCGAGGTGTCTGGCGAGCCATTCGTCTCGGACGCTGTGTTTGAAAGCTGCTAAGGCTTCGGCGTCCGGGCAGTCGACGATTTGGTTCTTCTTAGTGAGAAATCTGTTCCAAAGCTTTCAGGCTGACTCTCCGGGCTGTTGAATTATATGACTTAAATCGTCTGCATCCAGAGGTCGGACATAGGTCCCTTGAAAGTTAGCCCTGAAAGCATCCTCAAGCTCCTCCCAACTTCCAATTGAATTTTTGGGGAGGCTCTTTAGCCAGTGCCGAGTTGGTCCTTTCAGCTTGAGGGGCAAGAATTTGATGGCGTGGAGATCGTCTCCACGAGCCATATGGATGTGGAGGCTGAAGTCCTCAATCCACACCCCCGGGTCTGTCATTCTGTCGTACGCCACTATGTTCATGGGTTTGAATCCCTCTAGTAATTCGTGATCCAGCACCTCATCGGTGAAACATAGGGGGTGCGCGGCACCCCTGTATTTGGATGTGTCATGGCGTTATGACGGTTGTAGTGTTCGGTTTTGATTATGCGCTGGGGCGCGCTTCCCAGATCCGTAGATGGATCTGGTCATGCCGGCCTTTTGATGCGAGTCCTCGCCTGGATCGTGTGCTGACTTATGTGCGGCCTCGTTAGCCGCTCTATCGCGGCCACGAGGTGGTCGATCCGACCGGTCGGCCGTTTTATTTTTCGGCTGTGTAGGCTCTAAGGCCTCATCATCGAATTCAGGCAACATCTTGCGCTTTGGATAGCTCTTTGTGTGGCGACTACCACCATACTTTTCTTCAGTGTCGAGCACTTTGTTCCATCTACTCTTGAGTGTATTCTGTGCGGCTTTAAGCCTTTGCTTCTGCTTCTTCAGACCCCTCGCGGTGGCAATAAGCCTTCTACGGAGGTTCTCTTGTTCCAATTGCCTTTCCGGGATGATGTGTGTATCGTCGTCCGGACTGTTTTCCTCTTCGGAGAGAGGTTGATGAGCTTTATCCTCGGTTTCGTCGTGATCAGACAACGGCTCTGTACTATGTTCGCCGTCCGCTGGTTCATCCTGCTCTGTCGTTGGGTCGTCGTTTCCTCTGGAGTCGACCGGGGTATTATTTTTTCTTCTGCTGTTATCGATGTTCTTGCCGTGGCGGGATTTGGAGCGGCGCCTACGCCGTCGCTTTGGTTGCTTCTCGAGGGAGCTATCCTTCACTGCATCCTTCCGTTCCTTGTCATTGTTTTCTTTGGGTGTATCCACCATATATATATCATGCGATGAAGTGGATGTCCAGCGCCCTGTGGGCGGCGGTTCCTGTTCCTCTCCTGCATCGTCGTCCATACCGTTGATGTCTTCGGAGTCAAAATCGAGCATGTCGGTTAAATCGTCGACAGTGGATATTAAGTGGGTGGTGGGTGGGGAACGGATTTCTTCGTCGTCCGCTTCCCATTCTAGCCGGACATTGTTCGGCCAAGGGTCTCCTGAAAAGGAGAAAGACCTCAATGAGTTTAGCACGTCGCCCAGTGGTGAGTGCTGAAAGATATCCGCGGAGGAAAACTCCATGATCGGTGCCCAATCATATTTGATAGGCACGGACACAGGCGGTTCGGAGCCCGTGGCCGGGGACAAATCCAAGTGTCACGGGTCTCATAAGAGGTGAAGTCAGTATTCGGCTCTATCACCGCTGAGTGTGCGGCCTCCGTGGCGGGGTCCATCCACCCATCCTCAGATGGCGCAATTTGTTCTGGATTGAGGGCCGGAGTAGTTGCAGGTGTGATCTCCCAAACACTGTCCGACGGCAGAGCTAAGTTATGCTCATCATGATTGTGCGGTGCACCTGACACGGGCTCGAATCCGTCGAAGATCAAGCCTCCGCGGATGTCGGCAGTATAGTTCGAGTTTCCAAACCTGACCTGATGGCCAGGGGCGTAGCTCTCGATCTGCTTCAGATGGCCAAGCGAGTTGGCCTGCAGTACGAAGCTGCCGAATACAAAGATCTGTCCGGGGAGGAAAACCTCACCCTGGATCGCATCGTTGTCGATGATCAAAGGAGCCATCTAGCCTTACGGTGACGGCACAGTGGAACTCTCAATGAAAGCACCAATGTCGGTGTCAAAACCGGCGGATCTCGGGTAGGGGGTCCCGAACTGTGCGTCTAAGGTGGATGGTAATAGGAGGCGGGGGACACGATGTTTACCCAGGTTCGGGCCCTCTCGATGGAGGTAATACCCTAGTTCCTGCTTGATTGATCTTGATGATATGAGTATTACAAGAGTTGATTTACCACGAGATCATAGAGGCTAAACCCTAGAAGCTAGCCTATGGTATGATTGTTGTTGTTTTGTGGACTAAACCCTCCGGTTTATATAGACACCGGAGGGGGCTAGGGTTACACAGAGTCAGTTACAAGGGAGGAGATCTACATATCCGTATTGCCAAGCTTGCCTTCCATGCCAAGGAGAGTCCCATCCAGACACGGGACGAAGTCTTCAATCTTGTATCTTCATAGTCCAACAGTCCGGCCAAAGGATATAGTCTGGCTGTCCGAGGACCCCCTAATCCAGGACTCCCTCACCCATCTTGGGGCCTTTTCCGGCGCTTCGCCGGAGGGGGAATCGATAACGGAGGGCTTCTACATCAACACCATTGCCTCTCCGATGATGTGTGAGTAGTTTACCACAGACCTTCGGGTCCATAGTTATTAGCTAGATGGATTCTTCTCTCTCTTTGGATCTCAATACAAAGTTCTCCTTGATCTTCTTGGAGATCTATTCAATGTAACTCTTTTTGCGGTGTGTTTGTCGAGATCCGATGAATTGTGGGTTTATGATCAAGATTATCTATGAACAATATTTTCTTCTTCTCTGAATTCTTTTATGTATGATTTTTTATCTTTGCAAGTCTCTTCGAATTATCAGTTTGGTTTGGCCTACTAGATTGATCTTTCTTGCAATGGTAGAAGTGCTTAGCTTTGGGTTCAATCTGGCGGTGTCCTTTTCCAGTGACAGCAGGGGTAGCAAGGCACGTATTGTATTGTTGCCATCGAGGATAAAAAGATGGGGTTTATATCATATTGCTTGAGTTTATCCCTCTACCTCATGTCATCTTGCCTAATGTGTTACTCTGTTCTTATGAACTTAATACCCTAGATGCATGTTGGATAGCGGTCGATGTGTGGAGTAATAGTAGTAGATGCAGAATCGTTTCGGTCTACTTGTCGCGGACATGATGCCTATATACATGATCATGCCTAGATATTGTCATAACTATGCACTTTTCTATAAATTGATCGACAGTAATTTGTTCACCCACCGTAATACTTATGATATCTTGAGAGAAGCCACTAGTAAAACCTATGGCCCCGGGTCTATTCTCCATCATATAAGTTTCCAATCTATGTTTACTTTGCAATCTTTACTTTCAATCCATATCATAAAAATACTAAAAGTATTTATCTTATTATCTCTATCGGATCTCACTTTTTCAAGTGGTCGTGAAGGGATTGACAGCCCCTTTATCGCGTTGGTTGCAAGGTTCTTATTTGTTTGTGGAGGTACAAGGTGACTTGTGTGTAGTCTCCTACTGGATTGATACCTTGGTTCTCAAAAACTAAGGGAAATACTTACGCTACTTTGCTGCATCACCCTTTCCTCTTCAAGGGAAAAACCAACGCAAGCTCAAGAGGTAGCAGGCGCGTCGTTGTGCCGAGTAGGTGTACGAAGACGGGTACTTCGCGAGGAAGGTCATAGGCACTGAGCGCCTCGTCACTGCGTGATGGTGGGCCGATAAGCTCCAACGTGCCACCGACGAGGAGCTCCGGCGAGCGCCCAATGAAATGGCAAGATCGTTCGCGCGCGTCCGCCAGCAAGAGGCAGATCGGGACATCAAGCGCTGCGAGGCGGAGGAGGCGGAGTACTGCCTGCGCACTGGGAAGACGCTGCGCACCTAGGAGCTACTGGTGAGGGGCTGCTGGAATACTGGCCCAGGAGGGATTATTAGTTTTAGTATTGTTCGTTTTCAATTTTATGCATCGTACCTAGTAGTTAAGTATCATCACGTATATGTGATATATATATATATATTCTGTGATGAACTAATGATCAATTAATATATATATATATATAATATTATGAATTCCATTTTCTACCTATTTTTGTATACTAATTTGAATCTAGCTGTTATCATCCACATATACAGAATGGAAAGCGTATATACACATAATGAAACAGAACATATAAGAACGGAAAACAGTGTACACACGTTGAAACAGAGGAATAAACAGAGCAATACTATGATTGTTGTGAATACATAGCTATCCACATCAAAACGTTTCAACAAAAAAATGTGCCAAGGAGACCATGACCAGCAGCCCTTGCCTGTGGTTTCTCTTGGCTCTGTCTGAACTCATGCAGGCATTTGTCCAAGCGGTCAACACGCTCGCGATACATCTGGAGCGGGATCTCGAGCTCCAAGTTAGCTATTTCATCGGAGATCACCAGCTCGAGGATGCAACGGCCATGTTTCTCTACTGCGCCCAGGTGGACACCTGGGCCAAGGAGGCGGTCGATCCTATGGATGAGGGAGTCCTGGAATATGGGGTCCTCATGCGTCCGGGCCATGTGACCTGGGCCGGACTGATGGGCCATGAAGATACAAGACAGAAGGCCTTCCCCCGTGTCAGGATGGGACTCTCCTTTGCATGGATGGAAAGCTTAGCATTCGGATATGTATTTTCCTTTCCTTGTAAACCGACTCAATACAACCCTAGGCCCCTCTGGTGTCTATATAAAACGGAGGTATAGTCCGTAGGAACAATCACAATCATATAGGCTAGACATCCAGGGTTTAGCCAACACGATCTCGAGGTAGATCAACTCTTGTAACCCCTATACTCATTAAAGACAATCAAGCAGGAAGTAGGGTATTACCTCCATTAAGAGGGCCCGAACCTTGGTAAACATCGTGTCCCTGCCTCCTGTTACCTTCGATCCTCAGACGCACAGTTCGGGACCCCCTACCCGAGATCTGCTGGTTTTGACACCGACATTGGTGCTTTCATTGAGAGTTCCACTTTGTGGTCGGCAGAAGGATCGATGGCTCGTCTGATCATCAACAATGATGCTATTTCCGGGGAGACCTTCCTTCTCGGTCAACTTTTCATGTTTGGCGGCTTCGCTTTGCGCGCCGACTCAGTTGGTCGCCTTGAGTAGATCGACAGCTATGCCCCGGGTCATCAGATTAGATTCGGGAGCCTGAATTGTCGCTGATATCCGAGGAGACTTGATCTTCGAAGGGTTCGCGGCCTCAACCACCGCTCTGGCCCTACATCTGGAGCAAACTGTTAGGTCTAAAGATGGGAGTTTGGAACCCACCAGACTCTCTGCAATTATGGAGCTTACTACTGCAGATCCAGATGGGGCTGTCGTCGGCAGGCCCGGAGTCTAGTCGGACTCCCCACGTCTCTGAAAGGCTGGACTCGTCCTCGGATTCTAATTCCGGACTCTCGAGGTCTATGGCAAGCGAGCGCGGCCGGGAGGCTTTCGCCTCACTTGGCGCCGAAGACTCTTGTCTCCCCGTCCAATCCTCGCCTTTAAGCAAGGCTTTGGACCTAATGCGATCCCTCGCCATTACAGAGGAATCACTGCCGAACTATGCCCAGCCCAGACTAGGGGCTGAGAGCGGGGAATTTTATGTCCCACCCACCACCCACTTTATAGCCACTGTCGAGGACTTAACCGACATGCTTGACTACGCCTCCAAAGACATGGACGGTATGGACGACGATGCCGGAGATGAGCAAGGCCAAATCCCGCTGTTCACTGGACACTGGTACGCGTCGGTGCTATACAAACGGTTTTTAACCCCTTTCCGCGATGGCATTTGGAACCGTCACCAAGTGAGTGTGGGCGATAGGGGGTGAGGGAGTCCTGGATTAGGGGGTATCCGGACAGCCGGACCATATCCTTTGGCCGGACTATTGGACTATGAAGATACAACATTGAAGACTTCGTCTCGTGTCCGGATGGGACTCTCCTTGGCGTGGAAGGCAAGCTTGGTGATACGGATATGTAGATCTCCTCCCTTGTAACCAACTCTGTGTAACCCTAGCCCCTTCCGTGTCTATATAAACCGGAGGGTTTAGTCCGTAGGACCAACAACAATCATACCATAGGCTAGCTTCTATGATTTGGCCTCTACGATCTCGTGGTAGATCAACTCTTGTACTACTCATATCATCAAGATCAGTCAAGTAGGAAGAAGGGTATTACCTCCATCGAGAGGGCCTGAACCTGGGTAAACATTGTGTCCCTCGCCTCCTGTTACCATCCGCCTTAGACGCACAGTTCAGGACCCCCTACCCGAGATCCGTCGGTTTTGACACCGACATTGGTGCTTTCATTGAGAGTTCCACTATGCCGTCACCGTAAGGCTTGATGGCCCCTTCGATCATCGGTAACGATGCGGTCTAGGGTGAGGTCTTCCTCCCCGAACAGATCTTCGTATTCGACGGCTTCACACTGCGGGCCAACTCGCTTGGCCATCTAGAGCAGATCGAGAGCTACGCCCCTGGCCATTAGGTCAGGTTTGGAAACTTGAATTACACTACCGATATCCGCGGAGACTTGATCTTCGACGGATTCGAGCCCATGCCAGGTGTGCCACACGATTACAATGAGCATGATGTAGCTCTGTCGTCAGACAGTGTTCGGGAAATCACGCCAGCAACCACCCCAGCCTTCTATACGGAACAGATCGCGCCATCCGAGGACGGGCGGATAGACTCTGCCTTGGAGGCCACACCCTCAGCGGTGATGGAGCCGAATACTGACCTTACCCCTCACGAGAGCCGTGACACCGGACTACTGGGCTCGTCTCCGGCCACGGACTCTGAACCTCCACGGATATCTTTCAGCACTCGCCCTTCGGCGATGTACTAAACTTGTTAAGGTCTCTCTTCCTGTCAGGAGAACCTTGGCCGAACTATCTCTGGCTAGAATGGGATGCGGACGACGAAGAAATTCACTCCCCACCCACCACCCACTTAGTAGCCACTGTCGATGATTTAACCGACATGCTCGACTTCGACTCCGAAGACATCGATGGTATGGACAACGATGAAGGAGACGAACAGGAACCACTACCCATGGGGCACTGGACCGCCACCTCATCATACGATATATATATGGTGGATACACCCAAAGAAGGCAATGGCGAAAAGACAACGGAGGATGACCCCTCCAAGAAGCAACCCCAGTGCCGACGTCAGCGACGCTGCTCTAAGTCTCACCATAGCAAAAGCGGTGATACCAGCACAGGATATAAAAGTACTCCGGACAGTGCCAAAGATGATGACAATCACCTCTAGCACGATCTAGAGCCGGTGGATGAACAAACTAGCCCTCATAAGAGAGCAGCAGAGGGAGAAGCGGAGGACGACAATTACATGCCTCTCTCCGAAGACGAAGCGAGCCTCGACGACGAAGAATTTTCCATGCCTGAGGATCCCGTCGAGCAGGAGCGCTTTAAGCGCCGGCTTATAGCCACATCAAATAGCCTGAAGAAAAAACAACAACAGCTTCGAGCTGATCAGGATCTGCTAGCTGATAGATGGACTGAAGTCCTTGCGGCCGAGGAATATGAACTCGAACGCCCTTCCAAGGGTTACCCAAAGTGCAGGTTGCTACCCCGACTTGAGGAGGAAGCATTGAAACCTACATCACCAGCGTACGATGCGGCTGATCGGCCACCTCGTGGCCGAGATAGAGAGGCATTCCAGCCTGAAGCTCCGCCCGCACCCCGCCACAACTCAAACAAAAATACAAAGGCATGGGGCAACACGCGAGACCCGCGAGACGTATTGGAAGATAGGGCAAAACACGCAAGATCGATCTACGGATCACGAGGGCACGCCCCTACGCGGGATGGTGACCGCCACACCGGATACAGTAAAAGCAAATCCGGCCGGGCCGAATAGAGCAGGCAAGACTCATATGAGCTACATCGCGACATAGCCCAGCACAAAGGCGTGACACACCCCCTATGGTTCACTGACGAAGTAATGGAGCTTGAATTCCCAGAGGGTTTTAAACCCGTAAATATCGAATCATATGATGGTACAACGGACCCCGCGGTATGGATCGAGGACTTCCTCCTCCACATCCACATGGCCCGTGGTGATGATCTACATGCCATCAAGTACCTCCCGTTAAAACCTAAAGGACTAGCTCGGCATTGGCTGAATAGCTTGCCAGCAGACTCCGTTGGCTGTTGGGAGGATCTAGATGACGCATTTCTTGACAACTTCTAGGGCACTCATGTGCGACCACCAGATGCCGATGACTTGAGCCACATAATTCAGCAGTCAGGGGAATCGGCTAGGCAATTCTGGACACGGTTCCTAACCAAGAAAAATCAAATTGTTGACTGTCCGGATGCAGAAGCCTTAGCGGCATTCAAGCACAATATCCGTGACGAGTGGCTCGCTCGGCACCTCGGCCAGAAAAAACCGAAGTCTATGGCAGCCCTCACGACAGTCATGACCCGCTTTTGCGCGGGAGAGGATAGCTGGTTGGCTCGCATCAATAACATATCAAGGAACCTTGGCACTTCGGATACCAAGGACAGTAATGGCAGGACACGTCGCAACAAACACAAGCGCCACAACAACAGCGATAACGCCGAGGATACGGCAGTCAATGCTGGATTCAGAGGCTCTAAACCCGGTCAGCGGAAAAAGCCATTCAAAAGAAGCACTCCGGGCCCATCCAGTTTGGACCGCATACTCGATCGCTCGTGTCAAATCCACGGCACCCCCGATAAGCCAGCCAATCACACCAACAGAGAATGCTGGGTGTTCAAGCAGGCCGGCAAGTTAAACGCCGAAAACAAGGACAAGGGGCTGCACAGCGATGACGAGGAGGAGCCACGGCCACCGTACACGGGAGGACAGAAGAGGTTCCCCCGCAAGTGAGGACGGTGAACATGATATACGCAACCCACATCCCCAAGAGGGAACGGAAGCGTGCACTAAGGGACATATATGCGATGGAGCCCGTCGCCCCAAAGTTCAACCCATGGTCCTCTTGTCCGATCACCTTCGATCGCAGGGACCACCCCACTAGTATCCATCATGGCGGATCTGCCACATTGGTCTTAGACCCCATAATTGACGGATTTCACCTCACTCGAGCCCATGTTTTGGTACCTTACGTTCTGCTATATCGGCTAAGGTAGCACTGGGAGAACTACTGCGATTGTGCCCCGGTTCTTCCGGCCGAGCACCTCAGTAGAGAAAGCTAAAACTGACTGTCATGATAAGGCGAGAGCTGGTCGCTGTTCGAGAGGTCTCAAGTCCCTAAAGACTTTTTCCGCTTCGGGCGAGGAGTTGGCCCTGTCCAACTTAGGAATGTATAGCGCCCCAAATTCGGCCTTCCGAGTACTAGGGGCTTCGCCAAAATTTAAAATTGTAGACTTCTATGGCTAAGTGAGAGTTGTCGGTGTCAAAACCGGCGGATCTCGGGTAGGGGGTCCCGAACTGTGCGACTAGGCGGATGGTAACAAGAGACAAGGAACACGATGTTTTTACCCAGGTTCGGGCCCTCTCGATGGAGGTAAAACCCTACTCCTGCTTGATTAATATTGATGATATGGGTAGTACAAGAGTAGATCTACCACGAGATCAGAGAGGCTAAACCCTAGAAGCTAGCCTATGGTATGATTATTGTCCGTCCTAGGGACTAAAATCCTCCGGTTTACATAGACACCGGAGAGGGCTAGGGTTACACAGAGTCGGTTACAATGGGAGGAGATCTACATATCCGTATTGCCAAGCTTGCCTTCCACGCCAAGGAAAGTCCCATCCAGACATGGGACGAAGTCTTCAATCTTGTATCTTCATAGTCCAAGAGTCCGGTCAAAGGTTATAATCCGGCTATCCGGACACCCCCTAATCCAGGACTCCCTCAGTAGCCCCTGAACTAGGATTCAATGACGACGAGTCCGGCGCGCAGATTGTCTTCGGCATTGCAAGGCGGGTTCCTCCTTCAAATACTTCATAGAAGATTTTGAACACAAGGATCGTGTCCGGCTCTGCAAAATAAGTTCCACATACCACCGCAGAGAGAATAATATTTACACAAATCTAATCTGCTGACGTATTCTGTAGCATGACATGACCACAGCCAAGCCTTTATTCCAATCATTTTTACTGTCCCACCTTAGCACACTTTGTGAGGCGGTTTCCTTGGCACGTCTTGTCGAAGCAGAGATCGTGTCCCCTTTATTCCGGGATTCTCATCAATACGGGCGTGGGTAACCCAACCGTGCCATTGATTACGGTGCTTGGGGGATAAGTGAGTTTTACTAGGCTGGTGGGGATGCATAGTTTCGTCCGCCCATATAAGGGGATAAGGATCCACCTTTTCATCCACGCCTTCTTCCTCCTTTGCTCATCCATTTTCGCACACTCGAGCTCCAGCGCCCAAGTCCGCATTCTCCACCTCAACCTTCTCCAACCATGTCTGGAGTGGGAGGCAAGTGGATGGTCTCCTCCGTCACGGAGGGACACATCAAGAAGCTGAGGAGAGCCGGATACTTGTCTGACGACATCCCGCACCGGCTCCCAGAACAGGGGCAGCTCATCCCCACCCCCAGGCCCCATGAGAGGGTGGTGTTCCTCACCCACTTCCTCTGCGGACTGGGCTTCCCTCTCCACCCATTTGTCCGGGGTCTCATGTTCTACTACGGCATGGACTTCCACGATCTGGCCCCAAACTTCATCCTCAATATCTCAGCATTTATCGTCGTGTGTGAGGCATTACTCTGCATCCAGCCCCACTTCGGCTTATGGCTGAAGACCTTCAGTGTCAAGTCGAAGGTAGTGGGCGGCCGCCAGGCGGAGTGCGGAGGCGCCATGGTGGGCAAGATGCCCAACGTCCTATGGCTCGAGGGCTCCTTCGTGGAGACCATAAAGGGGTGGCAATCGGGGTGGTTCTACATCACCGAGCCGCGTGACCCTGAATGGGTCGCAGCCCCCGAGTTTCGATCCGGAATCCCTACGCGGCTCACCTCCTAGAAAGAGAAGGGCCTGCCATGGGGTAAAAGAGGAGAGCTGACCGGACTCCAAACATGCGTCCAAAACCTGGTGAGCAAGAAGCTCAAACTTGTCAACGTAGTCCAGGTCATGCTCATCCGCCGGATCCTCCCGTGCCAACAACGGGCTTTCAGCCTGTGGGAGTTTGAACCGGCCCAGCACCGAACTCTGAGCAGGCTCTTCGACACAACGAACAAAGATGCCTGGAAGGTGCTATTCAAGGGTGCCGAGGCTCCCGCATCCGCTACCGAGGATCGCGGATTCAGCGCGCAGCGTTAGGCCAATGTGGTAAGCTGTTTTTACCTCTTACAGGATATTTGTCTTTCATAGTTTGACTCTATGCGGGATCTAAGCCCCCATGCCCTTGATAGGACTGGCAGAGGACGGCCGAACAGATCAACTGTCCGGCTCCTTTGCCCGAAGACCCAGTGGACGCCCGCCTGGCGGAGCTGCTGGTTCCGGCACCTTATGTGGTGCCGGAGAAGAAGGCTAAGAAGAAGGCCACGGGAACCCGGAAGAGTTCCCGGCGCCAGGTGGAGTCGGACTCATCGTCCGATGACTCTGAGGCACACTCCTCCCATGAAGACAAGGAGGAGGAAAGAGAGGTTTCTTCCCCAGCAGGTAGATAAGAAAAGGAAGGCCGCCCCAACTGGGGAGGCCGGAGGGTCCAAGAAAGGGAGGACCCTTCCTCCGGACTACTCCACCAACGCTGACGACGGCGAAGAGGAGTGGCCGCTCAGGGCCAAGCCCCTGGCAAAGTCGTAAGTATTCGGACACCAGAGTGACTCATGGCGTTAATTTATTGCACAACTTCTCCTGACGCCGAATATAATTATGCAGTCTGCCCAAAGCCCAGCTCGACGTGTCGGTGAGCGGCTCCCTGGATTCGTTGG
Source organism: Triticum aestivum (assembly GCF_018294505.1). Classification (NCBI taxonomy): domain Eukaryota; kingdom Viridiplantae; phylum Streptophyta; class Magnoliopsida; order Poales; family Poaceae; genus Triticum; species Triticum aestivum. The sequence continues at coordinate 64,705,590 of NC_057806.1, forward strand.
ATGTGAATAGTTTTTCACTTCCGACCGCTACCTCCCCTCGCCCTACGGACGACGCCGAGGTGTTGTCCCAAAAGGTTCCAAGCTAGGGGGAGGTGGTCCTAGAGGCGCCACAAGGTGACCTCCCGGACTCCAGGCGCAAAGGGGACAAGACCCCCAGGGGCTCTAAGTCCGGCACTGGGCCGGACACCGCACCGGAACCTTCGATGGTTCCGGAGACCGATAGGCGGCCCCCGAGTAAGAAAAGCAAGCCTACGACGCCGGTGACCTCCGTCCAACCGGAGGCACCGGATAATTTTCTGGAGGTGCTTAACGGTGCCTCCATCAACGAGGAGCACCGCACTATTATGAGTGCGGTGATCCAGAAGGTTCAGTCCGCCAAGAGCGGGCTGACTGAAGCCTGTGCCAGCCTGCTTACAGGCTTTGAGGTATGTAAAAAATATGTGAAAATATTACCGCATAGACAGTAGCCCCTGATGCTCTGTTTGGCGTTCAAAAAGAATAGCCGAATAGAGGATCTAGTAATATTCGCAGGAGTCTAATATAATTATGTCGATATGCGTATGCAGGCTTCGCTGCTGGCCTTTGCCGCACTGACTGCGGAGGTGGACGCGCTGAAGCAGAACCTTGAGCGATCCGAGCAAGAGCTCAGCCTTTCCAAGAAGCAGCTCGAGGAGAACCAAGGTACGTAATGCCTTGTGTAAGGATATTAAAAAATGAAGAAAAATAAAATGCAGTTGCAAAAAATGACAGGATCGTTATTGATGTGCTAGGGGCCACGACTGAGGTGGCAACCCTGAAGCAAGCACTTTCCGAGGCCGAGAAGAAGGCGGCCACGGAGCGCACCGAGCGGGAGAAACATGAGGCACGAGTTGGCGAGGTACAGCAAGAACTCCAGGCTCTCATGAAAAAACACGAGAGTTTGGAGCTTGACTCAAAGACGCGAGAGTCCGAGCTCACGACGGCCCTCGAAAGCGCCAAGTTTGGCAAGGCCGAAGCCCAAAAAGCCCTCCAGGAAGTTGAGGCGATGAAGAAGATAGCGGCAGTTAAGGCATTCTTTATGCAAAGCAAGCACGTGAAAGTGAATTATTTGTTACTTACCCGAGTCCAGAGCTCTCCAAGAGCATTCGCAGATTTGCCCCGTAGCGTGTCAGATGCCGCCGCCTTCTACCGGGCCGAGGAGGGGAGCTCGACGGAGAAGGTGTTCTGGTCTCAGTACGCTGAGGCCGGACACCCGGTGCCCTTGAGCGACCAGCTGAAGAAACTGGTCGAGCTCCATAAGGTGGCCGAACAGGCCATGAAGGGCCTCAAAGTTCGGCTGTGGCCCGGAGAGGCTCTGCCTGGGAGCTACTTTGGGCTAGTGAGGCGGGTGGTGGATGCGTGTCCGTGGCTTGAAGTTATAAAGCGCTCCGCCTGCATCGAGGGTGCCCGTAGGGCGCTTGCCCGTGCTAACGTGCACTGGGGCAAGATGGATGCGGAGAAGCTGGTGAAGGACGGGCCACCGCAAGGCAAGGAGCATCGCCACCCCGAGATGTACTATGAGGGCGTCCTGAAGGGTGCCCGCCTTGTGGCGGATGAATGTTCCAGGGATGTAATATTTGAGTAAACTCGCTCATGTTATCCTGTACGCTGAAAACTTGTTCATATGCGCTATGCAATGCTTGTTTTAGTTTCAAATATTACCTTCTATGCGGCCGTTTATTAAATCTGGGAGATGGCGAGTCGTCGGCTTCTGCCCCCATGCCACTAGTGCTGGGGTGTTCGAGATAAACCTGAGCACTCTTTTTCCCATTCTTGGGTCCTTCGAGGGAGGTGCTCAGCACAACGAACAAGGCAATCAGACTATAATGCGTTATCACTCTCACTTAGCCAGAGAATTCTATAATTTTAAATTTCAGCGAAGCCCCTAGTATTCGGAGGACCGAGTTCGGGGCGCTATACATGCCTAGGCCGTACAAAGCCGACTCCTCGCTCTAAGCATCATAAGTCTTTAGGGACTCGAAAGCTCTCGAACAGCGACCAGCTCTCGCCCTATCATGACAGTTAGTTTTAGCTTTCTCTACTGAGGTTCTTAGCCGAGCTAAACCGGGGCACAATCGCAGTAGTTCTCCCAGTGCTACCTTAGCCGATATAGCGGAACATAAGGTACCAAAACATGGGAGCCGGGCAAACCCAACTATTGACCAAAGACATGATTCAGAGCTGATGCATATAATGCTATAAGTTGAGAGGGCCGCACTTGTGAAAGTGTTCCGACTTCTCACGCCGTGTCATGGGGTGCTTGAGCCCCTGGCGTATTGACTGTACCAAAGTGTACGGGTGCTAAGTGTCATAACTGAACATGTATGTGAGAGAAGAAATGAATAGAGAATGCAATAATAAGCTGAAGCTAAGCATTGTTTATTTGAAAAGGCTGCAGTAAAAGCAGAATGATACAAATAGTGCGGTAAGCAAGAGATGGGACTATTTGACATGTCCCCCTCCAGGGGCGAGCTGCGGGACGGTATGTAAGACGGGTATTTTGCTCGTTATAGAGACCACCTGGGAATTCGACGTAGCTTTCTGCCTCCTTGGTTGTTGCATCATGTGTTCGGTGATTGTACTGCCGGACAGGCCTTCCGAAGAGTGGAGTCCTGAAAGTTGGAAAAAATGACAAAATCGGGAGCCCCTAGTGCGGTTGAGGCGCATTTTTGGGCGTGCCGTGGTCGTGCCCCTCCCCCTGTGCCCATGGTATTTTCAGAGCGTAGTTATGTACGCGTAGTACTGATTTCGCAGTTTCGCGAGGGCTAGGGTTGGGGCCGCATTGCAACGCTTTCTCGAAACGTGCCAGGCGGTCTTGTTGTAGGTTACTCCGGGCGCGCTTGACGGTGTCCGGACGTTTAATAGCCGGACTGGAGAATTGCCTTGAGAGGCTGCTTTGTACTTCCGCTGCGAGGGGCGCCGTATGCTCCTCCATTCGGAGAGAGTGTTCATTGTTTCCATTGACCGTAATGACTCCTCGAGGGCCTGGTATCTTGAGCTTGAGGTATGCATAGTGCGGCACCGCATTGAACTTTGCAAATGCGGTTCGTCCGAGCAGTTTGTGATAGCCACTGCGGAACGGGACTATGTCGAAGATTAACTCCTCGCTTCAGAAATTATCCGGGGATCCAAAGGCCACTTCAAGTGTAACTAAGCATGTACCGTTGGCCTCTACGCCTGGTATGATGCCTTTAAAGGTCGTTTTTGTGGGTTTAATCCTTGAGGGATCTATGCCCATTTTCTGCACTGTATCCTGATAAAGCAGGTTCAGGCTGCTGCCGCCGTCCATAAGGACTCTAGTGAGGTGAAATCCGTTAATGATTGGGTCTAGAACCAATGCGGCGAATCCGCCATGGCGAATGCTAGTGGGGTGGTACCTTCGATCAAAAGTGATCGGGCAGGAGGACCATGGGTTGAATTTTGGGGGGACTGGCTCCAATGCATATACGTCCCTGAGCGCACGCTTCCGCTCCCTTTTGGGGATGTGGGTTGCGTATATCATGTTCACCGTCCGCACTTGTGGGGGGAAGCCCTTTTGTCCACTATTGTTCGGCGGCCGGGGCTCCTCCTCCTCGTCGCTGTGCAGCCCCTTGTCTCTGTTTTCGGCATTTAACTTGCCGGCCTGCTTGAATACCCAACAATCCCTATTGGTGTGATTGGCTGGTGTTTCGGGGGTGCCATGTATCTGGCACGAGCGATCGAGTATACGGTCCAAACTGGATGGGCCCGGAGTGTTCCTTTTGAATGGATTTTTCCGCTGACCAGGTTTAGAGCCTCTGAATCCGGCATTAACTGACGTATCGTCAGCGTTGTCGCTGTTAATGCGGCGCTTGTTCTTGTTGCGACGTGACCTGTCATTGCTGTCCTTGGTATCCGAATTACCAGGGCTCTTGGTCATGTTATTGCTACGAGCCAGCCAGCTGTCTTCTCCCACGCAAAAGTGGGTCATGAGTGTCGTGAGGGCTGCCATAGATTTCGGCTTTTCCCGTCCAAGGTGCCGGGCAAGCCACTCGTCACGGATGTTATGCTTGAAGGCTGCTAGGGCCTCTGCGTCCGGACAGTCGACGATTTGATTTTTATTGGTTAGGAACCGTGTCCAGAATTGTCTAGCTGATTCTTCTGGCTGCTAAATTATGTGGCTCAGGTCATCGGCATCTGGTGGTCGCACATAGGTGCCCTGGAAATTGTCGACGAATGCGGCTTCCAGGTCCTCCCAACAACCAATTGATTCTGCTGGCAGGCTGTTAAGCCAATGCCGAGCTGGTCCTTTAAGCTTGAGTGGGAGGTATTTGATGGCGTGTAGATCATCGCCACGGGCCATGTGGATATGAAGGAGATAGTCCTCGATCCATACCGCAGGATCTGTTGTGCCATCGTATGATTCAATATTTACGGGTTTGAAACTCTCTGGGATTTGATGATCCATTACTTCGTCTGTGAAGCATAGTAGGTGTGCGGCACCTCTGTACTGGGCTATATCACGACGTAGCTCAAATGAACTTTGTCTACTATGTTGGGCCCGGCCGGATTTACTGTATCCGGCGTGACGGTTATCATCTTGTGTCGTGGGGCGCCTGAGCGATCCGTAGATCGATCTTGTTTGCCTTGCCCTGTCCTCCAACATATCTCGCAGGTCTAGCGCATTTCCCCGTGCCTTGGTATTTTTGAGCAAGGCCGGGGTGCGGCTTGAGTGGAGGGCCGGGAGGCCTCTCTGTCGCGGCCGCGAGGTGGCCGGTCAGCCGCATCATGCGCTGGTGATGTAGGTGTAAGTGCTTCCTCTTCTAATCGGGGTAGCAACCTGCGCCTTGGGTAGCTCTTGGAGGGGCGTTCGAGTTCGTATTCCTCGGCCGCAAGGACTTCCGTCCATCTGTCGGCTAGCAAGTCTTGATCAGCTCTAAGCTGCTGCTGTTTTTTCTTAAGGCTACTCACCGTGGCCATAAGCCTGCGCTTAAAGCGCTCTTGTTCAACGGGATCCTCAGGCACGACAAATTCGTCGTCGCCGAGGCTTGCCTCGTCTTCGGAGGGAGGCATGTAATTATCATCCTCTTCCTCTCTGTCTGCCACTCTCTCAGGGGGGCTAGCTTCTCCATCCTCCTGTGTTGAATCTTGCTGGAGGGAGTTGTCTTCGGCACTGTCCGGGGTGTTATTATCTCCCGTGCCGGTATCACCTTTTTTGCTTTGGCAGGACTTAGAGCGGGCCGCTGACGCTGACGCTTGGGTTGCTTCTTGGAGGGGTCATCCCCCGTTGTTCCGTCGCCATTGCCTTCTTTGGGTGTATCCACCACATATATGTCATATGACGAGGTGGCTTTCCAGTGCCCTATAGGCGCTGGTTCATGTTCGTCTCCTACATCGTCGTCCATACCGTCGATGTCTTCAGAGTCGAAGTCTAGCATGTCGGTTAAATCATCGACAGTGGCTACAAAGTGGGTGGTGGGTGGGCATCGAATTTCTTCATCGTCCGCATCCCAATCCTGTTGGCCATAATCCGGCCAGGGCTCTCCTAACAAAGAGAGAGACCTTAGTGAATTCAGGATGTCGCCGAAGTGCGAGTGCTGAAAGATATCCGCGGCGGTGAATTCCATGATCAGCGCCCAATCGGATTCGATTGGCAGGGGCGCGGAGGGTTCGGAGTCCGGAGAAGAGTCCGTCACCTTGGAGTCACAGGCTTCGTAGAGGATAAGGCTGGTGTTCGGCTCGACCGCCGTTGAGACTGCAGCCCCCGAGGCGGTGTCTAGCCACCCGTCCTCGATCGATGCAGTTGGCTCCGAGATAAGGGTCGGAGCTGATGCGAGCGCGGCCTCCAGGGCACTGTTCAGCGGCAGAGCTAGATCATACCCATCGTGACAGTGCGGCGCGCTCGGCTGTGGCTCGAATCCGTTGAAGATCAAGTCTCCGCGGATGTCAGCCGTGTAGTTCAAACTTCCAAATCTGACGTGATGGCCAGGGGCGTAGCTTTCAATCTGCTCCAGATGGCCAAGCGAATTAGCCTGCAGTGCAAAGCCGCCGAACACGAAGATCTGTCCGGGGAGAATGGTCTCACCCTGGACCGCATCGTTGTTGATGATCGGAGGAGCCATCGGGCCTAAAGATGACGACACAGAGGAACTCTCAATGAAAGCACCAATGTCGGTGTCAAAACCGGTGGATCTTGGGTAGGGGGTCCCGAACTAGGCGTCTAGGCGGATGGTAACAGGAGACAAGGGACATGATGTTTTTACCCAGGTTCGGGCCATCTCGATGGAGGTAAGACCCTACTCCTGCTTGATTAATATTGATGATATGGGTAGTACAAGAGTAGATCTACCACGAGAGCAGAGAGGCTAAACCCTAGAAGCTAGCCTATGGTATGATTGTTGTTCGTCCTAGGGACTAAAACCCTCCGGTTTATATAGACATCGGAGAGGGCTAGGGTTACACAGAGTCGGTTACAATGGGAGGAGATCTACATATCCGTATTGCCAAGCTTGCCTTCCATGCCAAGGAAAGTCCCATCTGGACACTGGATGAAGTCTTCAATCTTGTATCTTCATAGTCCAAGAGTCCGGCCAAAGGTTATAATCCGGCTATCCGGACACCCCCTAATCTAGGACTCCCTCAAGAGTGATAAAGCATTATAGTTCGATTGCCTGGTTCGTTGCGCTGAGCACCTCCCTCGAAGGACCCAAAAATGGGAAAAAGAGTGCTTAGATTTATCCCGAACCCCCAGCACTAGTTGCATGGGGGCAGGCCGACGACTAGCCAACTCTCAGATTTATAAACGGCCGCACAGAAGGTAATATTTTAAATACAAAAGCGTTGCATAGCGCACATGAACTAGTTTTCATAATTCTGGATCACACGAGCAAGTTCATTCAAAGAGTACATCTTTGGCACACTTGTCCGCCACAAGACGGGCACCCTTCAGGACACCTTCATAATACATTTTGTGGTGGCGATGCTCCTTGCCCTGCGGTGGCCCCTCCTTCACCAGCTTCTCGGCATGCATCTTGGCCCAGTGCACCTTCGCACGGGCGAACGCCCTGCGTGCACCTTCTATGCGGACGAACCGCTTTATGACTTCCAGCCGTGGGCAGGCATCCACAAGCCGCCTCACCAGGCCGAAGTAGCTGTTGGCAAGGGCATCGCCAGGCCACATCCGGACTATAAGGCCCTTCATAGCTTGTTCGGCCGCCTTGTGGAGTTCGACCAGTTGCTTCAGCTGGTCGCTCAAGGGTATCGGGTGTTCGGTCCCAGTATACTGAGACCAGAACACTTTCTCCGTCGAGCTCCTCTCCTCGGCCCGGTAGAACTCCACGGCATCAGACACACTGCGGGGCAGATCTGCGAACGCCCCTGGAGAGCTCCGAACTTGGGTAAGTAAATAGAAATTTTCCTTCACATGCTTGCTTTGCATAATGAATGCCTTACCCGCCGCTATCTTCTTCTCCGCCTCAACATCCTGGAGGGCCTTTTGGGCTTCGACCTTGGCATGTTTTGCGCTTTCGAGGGCCTTGGAAAGCTCGGACTCTCGTGTCTTCGAGTCAAGCTCCAAGGAATCGTGTTTCTTCACGAGTGCCTGGAGCTCTTGCTGCACCTCGCCTACTCGGGCTTCTTGTTTTTCTCGCTCGATGCGCTCCTTGGCCGCTTTGTTTTCGGCCTCGACCAGCGCCTGCTTCAGGGTCGCCACTTCGGTTGTGGTCCCTGGCGCATTCATGATGATCCTATTATCTTGCAACCAAATCTTTTTTCTTTATATATATATAGACAAGGTATTTCTTACCTTTGTTCTCCTCGAGCTGCCTCTTGTCAAGGCCGAGTTCTTCCTTGAACCACTCAAGGTTCTGCTTCAGTGCGGAGACCTCCGCAGTACATGCGGCAGCGGCCAGCAGTGAAACCTGCATACGCATATGGACACATCTGGATTAGACTCCTGCAGTTATTGTTTGATACTCTATTCGGCTTTTCTTTTCGAATGCCGAACAGAGCATCAGGGGCTACTGTCTATGCGGTAATATTTTCCTACATTTCTATTACTCACCTCAAAGCATGTTAAGAGGCTGGCACAGGCTTCAGTCAGTCCGCCTTTGGCGGACTGAACCTTCTTGATCACCTCACTCATGATAGTGCGGTGCTCTTCGTCGATGGAAGCGCCGCGAAGCACCTCCAGCAAGTTGTCCGGTGCCTCTGGATGGACAGAGGTCACCGGCATGGGTGGCTTGCCCCTCTTAGCAGGGGATCGCCTGTCGGAGTCCAGGACCACTGGTGGTCCCGGTGCGGTGTTCGGCTGAGGGCCGAACTTGGAGCCCGCGGGAGTCTTGCTCCCTTTGCGCCCAAGGTCCGGAAGGTCGCCTTGAGGCGCCTCAAGGACTACTTCCCCTCGGCTTGGCACCTTTTGAGACAACACCTCGACGTTGTCCGTAGGGCAAGGGGAGGAGGCGGTCGGAAGTGAACCGCTACTCATAGCCGACGGGTCCAAAGAACCGTCCGACGAGGATATGTCGATACGGGCTTGAGGTGGACTGCATAATCATATTCGGCGTAAGGAGAAGCAGTGCAATAAAAGCATACCGTGAATTACTCTGGTATCCGAATACTTACGACTTCACCAGGGGCTTGTCCCTGGTCAACCACTCATCTTCGCTGTGAGCGGCGGTCGTGGAGCAGTCCGGAAGGAGAGTCCTTCCCTTCTTGGACCCTCCGGCCTCCCCGGTTGGGGCGGTCTTCCTTTTCTTGTCTCCCCCGGCTGGAGGGGGAGAATCTTCATCTTCCTCCTCCTCGTCTTCACGAGAGGAGTGCGTCTCGGAGTTATCGGACGATGAGTCTAATACCACCTGACGGCGAGAACTCTTTCGAGTCCCCGCGGCCTTCTTCTTGGCCTTCTTCTCTAGCACCTCATAGGGTGCCAGAGTCAGCATCTCCGTTAGGAGAGCGTCGGCTAGATCTTCGGGTAGGGGCGCCGGGTAGTTGATCTGCTCCGCTGTCTCCTCCCAGTCCTGTCAAAGGCATGGGAGCTCAGATCCCGCACACGATTAAGCTGGGGAAAGTAAACATCCTACAAGGTTTAGGAGACATACCGGATTCCCAGGGCGCTTCGCGCTAAGTCCGCGGTCCTCTGTAAGGGAAGGAGGGACCTCGGCGCCCTTGAACAGCACCCTCCAGACATCCTTGTGCGTTGTGTCAAAAAGCTCGCGTAGAGTCTGGTGCTGGGCTGGGTCGAACTCCCATAAATTGAACGCCCGTTGCTGACACGGGAGGATCCGGCGGAGGAGCATGACCTGGACCACGTTGACAAGCTTGAGTTTCTTGCTTATCATGTTCCGGATACATTTCTGGAGTCCGGCCAGCTCCACCGATGAACCCCAGGACAGGCCCTTCTCTTTCCAGGAGGTGAGCCGCATGGGGATTCCGGATCGAAACTCGGGGGCCGCCACCCAGTTGGTGTCGCGCGGCTCAGTGATGTAGAACCACCCCGATTGCCACCCCTTTATGGTCTCCACATAGGAGCCCTTGAGCCATGTAACATTGGGCATTTTTCCCACCATGGCGCCTCCGCATTCCGCTTGCTGGCCACCTACAACCTTCGGGTTGACATTGAAGGTCTTCAGCCATAGGCCGAAGTGGGGCTGGACGCGGAGGAAGGCCTCACACATGACGATAAACGCCGAGATGTTGAGGATAAAGTTAGAGGCCAGATCATGGAAGTCCAGCCCGTAGTAGAACATGAGGACGTGGACGAACGGGTGGAGGGGGAACCCTAGTCCGTGGATGAAGTGGGTGAGGAAAACTACCCTCTCGTAAGGTTTCGGGGTAAGGACGATCTGCCCCTTGTCGGGCAGCCGATGCGTGATATCCGCGGCCAAGTATTCGGCTCCTTGCAGCTTGCTGATGTCCTCCTCCACGACGAAGGATTTCATCCACTTGCCTCCTGCTCCGGACATGGTTGGAGCCGTGGGAGGAGAAAGGTGCGAACTTGGGTGTTGGAGCTCGAGTGCGCGAGAATGGATAAGCAAGGAGGAAGAAGGCGTGGGTGAAAAAAGGTGAACTTTTATCCCTTTATAAACGCGGACGAAACTATACGCCCCCACTAGACTGGTAAACCCGCTTATTCCCCAAGCGCCGTAATTGATGGCGCGGTTGGGTTACCCACGCCCGTATTGATGAGAATCCCGTGATAAGGGGACACGATCTCTGCCTCGACAAGACGTGCGAAGGAAACTGCCTCGCGATATGCGCCAAGGCTGGTTGAGAAAAAGTGTTCGAATAATGACCGGGCCGTGGTATGATGTCATGATATCAAGTGTGTTAGTAGATTAGATTAGTGGAAATATTATTCTCTCTACGGTGGTATGTGGAACTTGTTTTTCAGAGCCGGACACTATCCTTGTGTTCAAGATCTTCTATGGAGTATCCGGAGGAGGAACCCGCCTTGCAATGCTGAAGACAATCTGCGCGCCGGACTCATCGTCATTGAAACCTGGTTTAGGGGCTACTGAGGGAGTCCTGGATTAGGGGGTATCCGGACAGCCGGACTATATCCTTTGGCCGGACTATTGGACTATGAAGATACAAGATTGAAGACTTCGTCTCGTGTCCGGATGGGACTCTCCTTGGAGTGGAAGGCAAGCTTGGCGATACGGATATGTAGATCTCCTCCCTTGTAACCGACTCTGTGTAACCCTAGCCCCCTCTGATGTCTATATAAACCGGAGGGTTTAGTCCGTAGGACCAACAACAATCATACCATAGGCTAGCTTCTAGGGTTTATCCTCTACGATCTCGTGGTAGATCAACTCTTGCACTACTCATATCATCAAAATCAATCAAGCAGGAAGTAGGGTATTACCTCCATCGAGAGGGCCCGAACCTGGGTAAACATTGTGTCCCTCGCCTCCTGTTACCATCCTCCTTAGACGCACAGTTCGGGACCCCCTACCCGAGATCCGCCGGTTTTGACACCGACAGGTGGTCCTTCCCACACGACCCAGAAATCATCGGGGATAGGCCCTCCTGGGACCCAGGCTGGGGCCGTGTGCGATTGGGCGAGGCATCGAAATCCAACCATTTCCATAGGTATTGATACGTCTCTGTCGTATCTACTTTTCCAAACACTTTTGCCCTTGTTTTGGACTCTAACTTGCATGATTTGAATGGAACTAACCCGGACTGACGCTGTTTTCAGCAGACTTTCCATGGTGTTATTTAGGTGCAGAAACAGAAGTTTTCGAAATGACATGAAATTCCACAGAACGTCTATTTGGAAATAATAAAAAATTGTTGCAAAAGATGAAGACCAGGGGGCCCACACCCTGTCCACGAGGGTGGGGGGCGCGCCCCCCTACCTCGTGCCCCCCTGGAGCTCCTCCGACCTCAACTCCAACACTATATATTTTCTTTCGGGGAGAAAAAAACTATATAGAAGAATTCATCGCGTTTTACGATGTGAAACCGCCGCCAAGGCCTAAAACCTCTCGGGAGGGCTGGTCTAGAGTCCGTTCGGGGCTCCGGAGAGGGGGATTTGTCGCTATCGTCATCATCAACCATCCTCCATCACCAATTTCGTGATGCTCACCGCCGTGCGTGAGTAATTCCATCGTAGGCTTGCTGGACGGTGATGTGTGGGATGAGATCTATCATGTAATCGAGTTAGTTTTGTTAGGGTTTGATCCCTAGTATCCACTATGTTCTGAGATTGATGTTGCTATGACTTTGCTATGCTTAATGCTTGTCACTAGGGCCCGAGTGCCATGATTTCAGATCTGAACCTATTATGTTTTCATGAATATATGTGAGTTCTTGATCCTATCTTGCAATTCTATAGTCACCTACTATGTGTTATGATCCGGCAACCCCGAAGTGACAATAATCGGGACCACTCCCGGTGATGACCATAGTTTGAGGAGTTCATGTATTCACTATGTGCTAATGCTTTGTTCCGGTACTCTATTAAAAGGAGGCATTAATATCCCTTAGTTTCCATTAGGACCCCGCTGCCACGGGAGGGTAGGACAAAAGATGTCATGCAAGTTCTTTTCCATAAGCATGTATGACTATATTCAGAATACATGCCTACATTACATTGATGAATTGGAGCTAGTTCTGTGTCACCCTATGTTATGACTGTTACATGATGAACCGCATTCGGCATAATTCTCCATCACCGATCCAATGCCTACGAGCTTTTTACATATTGTTCTTCGCTTATTTACTTTTCCGTTGCTACTGTTACAATCACTACAAAATACCAAAAATATTACTTTTGCTACTGTTACCTTTGTTACTGTTACCACCACTATCATATTACTCTGCTACTAAATACTTTGCTACAGAGACTAAGTTATCCAGGTGTGGTTGAATTGACAACTCAGTTGCTAATACTTGAGAATATTCTTTGGCTCCCCTTGTGTCGAATCAATAAATTTGGGTTGAATACTCTACCCTCAAAAATGGTTGCGATCCCCTATACTTGTGGGTTATCAAGACTATTTTCTGGCGCCGTTGCCGGGGAGCATAGCTCTATTCTTTGAGTCACTTGGGATTTATATCTGCTGGTCACTATGAAGAACTTGAAAGACGCTAAGACAACAATGTATCCCTCAAGTACGAGGGGAGGTAAGGAACTGCCATCTAGCTCTGCACTTGATTCACCTTCTATTTTGAGTAAGCTTGCGACACCTAAACCTACTTCTGCTATTCATTCTGATATGTCGCATGTTATTGATGATGCCACTTCTGCTAAGCATGATACTTATGATGAAACTACTTCTATGCTTGATACTACTGTGCCACTTAATGAATTTCTTGATGAACAAATTGCTAGGGCTAGAGAGAAAGAAATTATTGAAACGGATTATGTTGATGAAATTGATGATGAAAACTTGCCTGTTATTCCCGAGGGTTATATTTTTGATAAAGAAGCTTCTGCAGCTATTTTAGCTTGCAAAGATAGAAATGAGCTTAAGAGATTATTAGCTAAATGGAATCAGCAATCTCTTAATGATAGAATGAGACCTGACCCTGCTTTTGCAACTTCACCTATCTGTGTTACCGATAAGGATTATGAATTCTCTATTGATCCTGATATAATTACTTTGATTGAATCTGATCCTTTTCATGGCTATGAATCTGAAACTGTTGTGGCACATCTTACTAAATTAAATGATATAGCCACCCTGTTCAATAATGATGAGAGATCTCGCTACTTTTATATCCTTAAAATATTTCCATTCTCATTAAAGGGTGATGCTAAGATATGGTTTAATTCTCTTGATCCTGGTTGTGTGCGTAGTCCCCAGGATATGATTTATTACTTCTCTGCTAAATATTTCCCTGCTCATAAGAAACAAGCTGCTTTGAGGGATATATATAATTTTGAGCAAATTGAAGAAGAGAGTCTCCCACAAGCTTGGGGGAGGCTTCTCCAATTACATAATGCTTTGCCTGATCATCCTCTTAAGAAAAATGAAATACTTGATATCTTTTACAATGGACTAACCGATGCTTCCAGAGATTACCTGGATAGTTGTCCTGGTTCTATTTTTAGGGAAAGAACACCAGATGAAGCTGAAATTCTATTGAATAATATGTTGACAAATGAAAATAATTGGACACTTCCTGAGCTAGCTCCTGAGCCAATTCCTGAGCCTATTCCTAAACCAACTCCGAAAAAGAGAGGTGTTCTATTTCTCAGTCCTGGAGATATGCAAGAGAAAAAGAAATCTATGAAAGAAAAAGGTATTAAAGCTGAAGATGTTAAGAATTTACCTCCTATTGAAGAAATACATGGTCTTAATTTACCGCATGTTGAAGAAACCTATGATCTTAATCCTCCACCTATTGAAGAAACTCATGGTCTTGATAACCCGACACAGGTAGTAAATGTAAATTCTCTCTATAGATTTGATGAAGGTGATATTCCACACTGTAAGTCTGCTAGACAATGCTTAGAAGAGTTTGATAATTTTATTGTCAAACAAGAAAACTTCAATGCTTATTTTGGTAGACAATTAAAACAAAATGCTTATATGATTGAACATTTGGGTAATTACATGGCTGATGTTAGAGGTGAACTTAAACTCATTACTAAACATGCTTCTATGGTTACCACTCAAGTAGAACAAGTACTTAAAGCTCAAAATGATTTGCTCAATGAAATGAATAGTAAGAAAAATGATTATGCTGTTAGAGTGGCTACTAGAACTGGTAGAATGACTCAGGAACCTTTGTATCGTGAAGGCCACCCTAAGAGAATTGAGCAAGATTCTCAGAGAAATAATATAGATGCACCTAGTCCTTCTAAAAAGAAGAAAAAGAAAAATGATAGGACCTTGCATGCTTCTAGTGAACCTATTGTTGAACCACCTGAGAATCCAAATGATATCCCTATTTCTGATGCTGAACCACAATCTGGTAATGAACATGAACCTAATGAAAATGTTAATGAAGATGTTCATGATGATGCTCAACCTAGTAATAATAATGAAGTACAAATTGAACCTGCCGTTGATCTTGATAACCCACAATCAAAGAATCAACGTTATGATAAGAGAGACTTTGTTTCTAGGAAACATGGTAAAGAAAGAGAACCATAGGTTCAAAAACTCATGCCTTTTCCTCCCAAACCATCCAAGAAAAAGGATGATGAGGATTTTGAGCGCTTTGCTGAAATGATTAGACCTATCATTTTGCATATGCGATTAACTGATATGCTCAAAATGAATCCTTATGCTAAGTATATGAAAGATATTGTCACAAATAAGGGTGGAATACCTAAGAAACTAGGAGATCTAGGAGTACACACTATACCATGCTCCATTAAAAGAAATTATGTTAAAACTGCTTTATGTAATCTTGGAGTCGGTGTTAGTGTTATGCCTCTCTCTTTATATCGTAGACTTGATTTGAATAAGTTGACACCTACTGAAATATCTTTGCAAATGGCTGATAAATCAACCACTATACCTGTCGGTATTTATGAGGATGTGCCTGTTGTGGTTGCAAACGTTACTATTTTAACGGACTTTATTATTCTTGATATTCCCGAGGACGATAGTATGTCTATTATTCTTGGAAGACCTTTTTTGAATACTGCAGGGGCTATTATTGATTGCAACAAAGGCAATGTCACTTTTCATGTTAATGACAATGAGCATATGATACACTTTCCAAGGAAACAACCTCAAGTTCATAGTATCAACTCTATTGGAAAAATTCCATCGATTATTTTTGGAGGTTTTGAATTTCCTCTTCCTACTGTCAAGAAGAAATATGATAGTCTTATTATAGGGGATGTGCATATCCCCGTTGAGGTAACATAGTGTTATTCGAAATTTCTCCGGTTCCATATTATTCGGAATGAGTTTATTAACAAGACCCGATCAACCTTGTTAGTGGATTCCTTTTGATGAGCGTGTGATGGATGAAACTAGAGGCACAACCTTTTGTACCCTCTTTCTACTTTCTGTTATTTAGTTGAAATAAAGTAAAAATAGTATTTTTCTGTCTGTTTTCTGATTTATCTGTGCAACATAAAATTACCCCGAAAATAAAAGTTCTCCAAATGCCCTGAAAATGGAATATGTTTTTTTCTAGAATTTTTGAGAATTTCTAGTACTGAGGACACAACAAGAGGGGCAAGCACCTGGCCACGAGGGTGGAGGGCGCGCCCTACCCCCAGGGAGCGCCCCCTGCCTCGTGGGCCAACGGTGGCCCTCCTCCACTTATTCCTGCACCCATACACTCCTTCCTCCCACAAACACCAATATCCAGCTCAAGCACGAGTTCTGGCTCATTTTGCTATGATTTTCGATCTCCTTGCTCAAAGCACCTCTCACAACACTGCTTGGGGAGATTGTTCCTTGGTATGTGACTCCTCCATTGGTCCAATTAGTTTTTGTTCTAGTGCTTTATTCATTGCAAATTTGTGCTGCCTAGGTGACCATGTTCTTGAGCTTGCATGTCGAATTTATATGGTTCCAAGTAGTTCTAATGCTTGATATAGGCTCTAGGCACTTGTAGGAGTAGTTGCTATCAATTTTGTTGTGCTTGGTTCACTTTTGTTTGAAGTTACTAAAAATTTCAGAATATTTCAAAAAATAATGAAGAGATTTTTGAGGGGCTCATCGAGCCGAAGCTCGAAGTAAAAGCAAAATGAAGAAGCACAGAGGCCCAAATATAATTTGCCTCGCACCATGGAGGTCAGGCCGTGTGAATGGCCTTTCGATTATTTCTTGAGAAAAGCCGGGATTTATGAAGATTTCTATTCATTGGCTAAGAATGCAGGCCTCACCGACTTCCTCCACGACCAACGTCATTAGTATTTCTTACTCACCAATACTTTTTTGCAAATCTTCTACTATTTTCCTAAGGAATCATCTCCCTCAGTAGAGTTTCATTTGTATGATGTTGTTAAGAAAATGCCACTAGCAGAATTTTGCATGGTTTGCAAAATACCCTTTGAGGGTACATTAGAAGAACAACATCACAAAGATATGGATGGTTTGATTGACACCATTACTATGGGGGAAACTAGGAAGGTTTCCAATGCAAGAATCACTAGCATACATTTTCCTGTTTTACGCTACTTTGCCATATTTGCTAGTCGTTGCCTGATTGGTCGCGGAAACTGTGGAAATCTTAGTGTTCCTGATATTATCAATTTGTTCCATGGTTTATTTTCTGATAACACTGTTAGTATGGGCGGTATTATTGCTAAACGGTTAAGTTTGAACTATACTAAGGGTCCCATCTTTGGAGGTATTTATGCTTCACGCCTTGGTGCACATTTTAACATACCTATTAGGCTCTATGAGAAAGAAGAAAAATTGCTGCCCAATGCTTATTTAGATCATAAGAGTATGGTAGCGCATGACTTTATTGTTAAGAACAAGGAAGGGGAGCTTAAATACAAATTGTTCTTTGATAAACATCACCCTGAGACTATTACCTTGCCTGCTCCTTCCTTGTTTAATTTATCTAAAGGTCCGTATCTCGTTCCGTGGGCGGCTAGTCAAGCCTACCGGAACCCTACACCAGCCCCGGAGCCGGAACCACAATTTGAGCCTCCACGACAGTCTGATTACTTTTGGGATCCGAAGATGACTGCCAGCCAATGGTAGTCAGAGTCCTCTTCATCTCAATACGACCCCAGCTACACCTATGGATATCCGCCAGGCCATCCTTGGCAATGAACCAACTTAGGCCAAAAGCCTAAGCTTGGGGGAGTATGTATTTCCCACCAACATTACATTTATGTTTACACACACTCATTGCTAGCTGTCGGTGCTCATACTCTTTCACTGTAATATCCATGCTAGTTTATTTTCTTTTTCTTGCTTTCTTCTTGCGTGTTTGTTAAACCTTAAGAAAAAACAAAAAAATTAGTGTAACTTCTAGCTAGTTTATTTTTCTTGCTGTAGTAGTAATAATTAAAAAGAAAACCCAAAAAGATTTACTATTCTTGTTTTGCTTGTTGGGAGCTTTCCCGTGTAAGCAGTTTTATTTATTTTCTTTTCTTTGGGGGTCAATAGGAGAAGACCATGATTAAATTGTTGAAGTGGGTCTTATATGCATTATTGTTGATTTAAACAAGAGCCCATATTGCCTTGTCTTCTCCTGTTTATTGAATGCTCGTAGATTCCAACTTAGTCCAATGCATGTGCACTCATATTATTATTCACATCATTTGGTCGTGCAAGTGAAAGGCAATTATGACGATATATGATGGACTAACTGAGATGAGAAAAGCTGGTATGAACTCGACCTCTCTTGTTTTTGTAAATATGATGAGTTCATCGTTCTTGATTCAGCTTATTATGAATAAACATGTTTGCAATGAAAATTAGAGATCATAGTTGCTCGTGCCATGCTTGATTAGCTATGAGTTATAATGGTTTATCTTGCGTGCCAACATGCTATTAAAATGGTTGTGATGTGGTATGATGGGGTGGTATCCTCCTTTGAATGATTTAAGTGACTTGACTTGGCACATGTTCACACATGTAGTTGAAACAAAATCAACATAGCCGTCACGATATTTATGTTCATGGTGGATTATATCCTACTCATGCTTGCATCCAATGTTTATTAATTTTAATGCATGTTCATGACTGTTGTCGCTCTTTAGTTGGTCGCTTCCCAGTCTTTGCTAGCCTTCACTTGTACTAAGCGGGAATACTGCTTGTGCATCCAATCCCTTAAACCCCAAAAGTTATTCCATATGAGTCCACTATACCTTCCTATATGCGGTATTTACCTGCTGTTCCAAGTCAATTTATATGTGCCAAACTGTAAACCTTCAAATAAACATTCTATTTTGTATGCTCAAATAGCTCATATATCAACTAGGTCTGCCCTTATCTTCCATGTTACGCGGGTTATTCTCAAGAGGAGTGGACTCCTGTAGCGACCAGACCTCAAACAGTCTGATCTCCGTGCTCCGGTGTCATCCCTGGATCAGTAATGCTGACACCACATAGTACTCGAAGGATTTATAACAGAGTAGCAATCACACACTTATTACATCGAGTGTCTCAAAAGAGAACTTATTACAATAAATATGGCTTAACGCCATCTAATAACGATAACAACGGAAGGCTTGGAAGATAAGTGAGTCCATCAACTCCAACGGCATCACTGAGTATAGAACCCCGACCTAAAAACTCCTTAATCATCGTCTGAAAAGTCTGCAACATTAACGTTGCAGCCCGAAAACGGGTCAGCACATGGAATATGCTGGCAAGGTAACACATAGAGAGTAATGGAATGAAACTACTATACTATATGCATATTTGGCTGGTGGAAAGCTCTATGGTTACAATTTTTGCGTAAAGCCAATTTTTCCCTACTTCAAAGGAATAAATTTAATTACTATCATGGTGGTTGTTAAACATTGAGAATGGTTGACATCATTCTCAATCCCAATTAAGCATCATCATTAAAACCCAACAAAAATTAACTTTAGAGTAACATGTTGAGATTCACATGATAATCCAGGTACTAGATACTCAAGATGTCCATAACCGGGGACACGGCTAACCATGATTAGTTTATCACACTCTGCAGAGGTTTGTGCACTTTTCCCCACAAGACTCGATCGCCTCCGTTTGGTTTCTCGCACTACAGGGTGTTTGAGAAGACGGATGACCGAGACACAGTCTTTCAGAAGCGCTAGCACCTTACGATCGGGTAGACCGTACCACCTACATCCCTTACATCTGCTAGTCTACCACTGTAAGAGTTCGCACAACTTAGTCAACTATGCCAGAGCCCATAATGGCTTGTGGCTACACACGGAAGTTTCTAGTATGAATAGTCTCATGATCCCTTTGAGCCTGGGTGGCGGTCCAAAAGAAAAACAGGCAAGTCCTAGAAACCCCAGGTGCCTCAATCCACCCAGATGTGTGTTTAAGTTGCCACCTTAGATAAACCATTAATTATCAATCTCACATCTGTCATGGATTTCACTCACCCAATCCACGTCTACTAGCATAGCATGGCATAATAAGCAAACGTAGAAGTAACTCCCAAAGGTTTGATAATAAACAGGTAATAGGTACTACCTCATCTACTTCCCATCCCACAATTTAATTAGATCCTAATCATGCAATGTGTGAGGATTGATCTAATGCAATAAAACTGGGTTGTAGAAAAGGTATGATCAAAGTGTTACTTGCCTTGCTGATGATCCGCGAAACCTAGAGATTCAACATAACAGGCGGCGCACTCCGGGAATTCTATCACAGACAAACAAACAAGCATACAATAAGTACTCATCTAATGCACAAGTAAAACTCAAATAGAAGATCTAACCAGAAAGTTCAACTTAAGAACCCTGGTTTGCAAAAAGAATCAAATCGAACGAAGCAAAAGAAATCAAACGGCGAAAGAAAACAACTTCGTTCTAGTAATCTGGATCTAAGTCAAATTTTATAGTAGCAAAAACATGTTTAAGTTGATTATTAGGAAAGAGGGTTTCGAGACGAAACTCCAGGCGCTTGAATCGCCCGATTCCGATAAACGAGCGAAAAGTTATACTAAAAAGAAAATCGGATCAGAAATCGCGATCAGAAAATAACCGCGAAAAATCCGACAAAAAAGAAAAACGATGAACAGATTTTTTTAAACGGCACGGAAAACAAGGCGGCGGCGAACCTCGGGCGGCGCGCTGCTCCGGCGAGTCGGCCGCGGGGCGGCGGCGGCGGCGGCTAGGGTTAGGGTTTCGGGGCTGGGCGGCTGGGCTCTCTCTCGGGCCGGGGCGGCGGCTTATAAAGCCTCGGCCGGCGGTGTCCTGGCCGAATACGGCCCAAAGTCGGTTCCGCGTTTTTTTTAAATTCCGCTCGGAAGAAAAATAAAAAGAAATACTAAACGGACTCCAAAAATCACGAAATAAATTTTCGTGGGTTTCTAAAATCAAGCCCGAAAAAGTGAACATTTTTCTGGGCCCAAACTACAACTTTGAAAAACGCGCATTTTTTCTAAATTCAAATAAAATGCCGAAAAACTCCGAAATAAATCTTATTTGATTTTTTATTAAATCCTCAATATTTCTATATTTTGGGAAAGTCATTTTATTCCCGCTCTCATATTTTTGTAATAGAAATAATTTATGATAAAATAAATAAAATCAAATGATCCTGTTTACATAATTTGAGAAAACTCAAATATGTAAATAACGAAATCCCCAACTCTCTCCGTGGGTCCTTGAGTTGCTTAGGATTTTCTAGGATGAAAACCAAAAACATAATAAAATATGATATGCATGATGACCTAATGTATAACATTCCAAATTGAAAATTTGGGATGTTACAAACCTACCCCCCTTAAGATGAATCTCGCCCTCGAGATTCGGGTTGGCTAGAAAATAGGTGAGGGTGGTCCTTGAGCAAATCTTCCTCTCGCTCCCAGGTGGCTTCATCCTCCGTGTGGTGGCTCCACTGAACTTTGCAAAACTTGATAACCTTACTGCGAGTAACTCGGCTGGCAAACTCAAGAATCTTGACTGGTTTTTCCTCATAGGTCAAATTGTTATCCAACTGAATTGCTTCCAATGGCACTGTGTCTCTCAAAGGTATGTCAGCCATCTCCGCGTGACACTTTTTCAACTGAGAAACGTGGAACACATCATGAACTCCTGTCAATCCTTTTGGCAATTCCAACTTGTAGGCCACTTCTCCCATACGCTCCAAAACTCGATATGGCCCTACAAATCGTGGTGCTAACTTCCCCTTAACTCCAAAGCGCTTAATCCCTCGAAGTGGGGATACTCGAAGATAAGCTCTGTCTCCAACTTCGTAAACTGTCTCCTTGCGTTTAGAATCTGCGTAGCTCTTCTGCCTGGACTGGGCTACCTTGAGCCTATCGCGAATCAACTTCACTTTCTGTTCAGACTCCTTAATCAAATCTGGTCCAAACAACTGGCGGTCTCCAACTTCGTCCCATGACAACGGTGTCCTGCACCTTCTTCCGTACAAAGCTTCGAAAGGGGCCATCTTCAAACTGGTCTGATAGCTATTATTGTAAGAGAACTCTGCATATGGCAAATTATCGTCCCAACTAGATCCATAATCTAGCGCACAAGTTCTCAGCATATCCTCCAAAATCTGATTGACTCTCTCGGTCTGTCCATCTGTCTGCGGATGAAAAGCTGTACTAAATTCTAGCCTAGTACCTAAAGTCTCGTGCAACTGCTTCCAGAACTTTGAGGTAAACTGGGTTCCTCTATCTGATATGATGCTCCTCGGAACTCCATGCAGACATACGATCCTGGTCATGTATATCTTCGCCAACTTAGTACTGGTGTAAGTGGTCTTTACGGGGATGAAATGAGCTACCTTCGTCAATCGATCAACTACAACCCAAATCGAGTCATAGCCTGAACGAGTCCTTGGTAATCCCGTGATAATATCCATGCCTAGCTTATCCCACTTCCATTCGGGTATCGACAATGGCTGCAACAATCCTGCTGGCTTCTGATGCTCTGCCTTTACTCTCTGACATACGTCACAAACCGCTACATACTCCGCAATATCCTTCTTCATTCCGGAAAATATCCTTCAAATCCAAATACATCTTGGTATTTCCTGGGTGAATCGAATACGGTGAATCATGTGCCTCTTGCAGAATCAATTTTTTGATCTCCGGGTCATTGGGTACATAAACACGGTCTTCAAACCATAGGGTGTCGTGCTCATCCTCACGAAATCCTTTAGCTTTTCCTTGGCTCATTTTCTCCTTTATAGAAGCAATCTCCTTGTCAGTCTTCTGAGCTTTCCTGATTCTGTCCATCAAAGTTGACTGAATTTCCAATGCTGCTACATAGCCTCTCGGAACTATTTCCAAACATAGTTCATGAAGATTTTCTGCTAACTCCTTGGGTATTTCTCCCGTCATTAACGTATTGACATGTCTCTTGCGGCTTAACGCATCAGCTACTACATTACCCTTCCCGGGATGATAATGCAATTTCATATCATAATCCTTGATAAGCTCCAACCATCTCATTGTCTGAGATTCAACTCCTTCTGTGTGAAAATGTACTTCAAACTCTTATGATCCGTGTACACCTCACAATGATTTCCAATGAGGAAATGTCTCCATGTCTTCAATGAATGCACTACGGCTGCTAACTCCAAATCATGTGTGGCATAATTCAATTCGTGAGGCTTCAGTTGTCGTGAAGCATACGAAACAACTCTCCCTTCCTGCATAAGCACTGCTCCAGGTCCTCGACGTGAAGCGTCGCAATACATCTCATAATCCTTGGTTTGATCTGGCAAAATCAACACTGGTGAGGTAACCAAACGTTTCTTCAACTCCTGGAAACTAGCCTCACACTCCTCAGTCCATTTGAACTTAGTATCCTTCTTCAACAACTCCGTCATAGGCTTCGCAATCTTTGAGAAATTCTCAATAAATCTCCAGTAGTATCCTGCGAGTCCCAGAAAACTCCGGATCTCTCCAACTGTTGTTGGTGCTTCCCACTTGGTCACGGTTTCAACTTTAGCAGGATCTACTGCTATACCTTCTCCAGATATAACGTGTCCGAGGAATCCTACATCCTTCAACCAAAACTCACATTTGCTGAACTTGGCATATAACTGATGTTCTTTGAGCTTTCCAAGTACTAAACGCAAATGCTCCTTATGCTCCTCTTCATTCTTCGAATAAACCAGGATATCATCAATGAACACTACGACGAACTTATCCAAAAACTCCATAAACACTTTGTTCATCATGTTCATAAAATAGGCAGGCGCGTTAGTCAGACCAAATGACATAACGGTATACTCATACAGCCCATACCTGGTGGTAAAAGCTGTCTTCGGGATATCCTGTTCTCGAATCTTCAACTGGTGGTATCCTGATCGCAAATCGATCTTGGAAAACACTTTAGCTCCTTGCAATCGATCAAACAGATTGTTGATCATTAGTAGCGGGTACTTGTTCTTGATCGTTACTTCATTCAATCCTCGATAATCAACAACCATTCTTAACGATCCATCCTTCTTCTCCACTAGAAGTACTGGCGATCCCCAAGGCAAAGAACTTGGGCGAATATATCCCTTATCCAGTAACTCCTTAATCTGCTTCTTAATTTCCACCAAATCCTTTGCTGGCATCCTATATGGTCTCTTTGATATTGGCCCAGTGCCTGGAAAAAGCTCAATCAAAAACTCAATGTCTCTATCCGGTGGCATGCCTGGCAACTCTTCGGGAAATACATGAGGAAAATCCTTTACCACTGGTACTTCCTCCTGCACAACTCCTGATAAGGAATTTACTTGTGTCCTGTTTGGCGCATGCCGGGATACATACTTGATCCTTCTCCCTTCTGGTGTGGTAAGCAAAATTGACTTACTAGCACACTCAATATTCCCTTCATACTTTGATAACCAATCCATGCCTAATATCACATCCCATCCTTGAGATTCCAATATAATTAAATCCGTTGGGAAAACATGCCTTCCTATACTTAATGGCACTTGAAAACATCCTTGTCCATACTTCCTCTTGCGGTTCTCAATTTGCTACTGCTTCCCTTCAATCATAAGAGCACGATCTACCAACTCCTGGTAGTTGTTGAAGGTGGCTACCATCAACTGCATACTCAACTCCTCATTCAGTCCTTCCAGAAATTTCTCCTGCTTAGCTACATCCATAGCAACGTCATCTGGGGCATAACGTGCTAGCTTACTAAACTCCTCCACATACTAGCCAACTATCCGTCCTCCTTGGCGCAAGTTACGAAACTCACGCTTCTTCATGGCCATTGCTCCTGCTGAAACATGGGCAGTACGAAAAGCCTGCTGAAACTGGTCCCATGTGACAGTGTCGACTGGGAAGGTGGCTGTGAAATTCTCCCACCAGGATGCTGCGGGTCCTTCTAACTGATGTGCGGCAAACTTAACCTTCTCCACATATGTGCATCCTGCTGTGGTCAACTCCCTAGCTATCTTGCGGAGCCAATCATCTGCTACTATCGGCTCGGTGCTACTAGAAAACACCGGCGGTTTTAGCCTAAGAAAACGGGCTAAGTGGTCAACAGGTGGTGGTGGTGGTGGGTTGTTGTTGTTGTTCCCCTGATTCTGATTCTGAACTAGCAACTGCATCAAGGTGTTCTGCTGCTGGATCAACTGGGTGAGCTCCTACGGAAAGGCAAATCCGGGGTCACGTCTCGGAGGCCTCTGAGCGTTTAGAAAAGATGAGATATAAGATTAGAGGGGGTCTAAAGAGAAAACACTACCCATATGCACATGAGGCAAAAGCAAACAATTCACTTCAGTCAAACAAACAAGGCATACAATCGATCTAACTATCGCAAAGTGCTCGGACTACTATATTTACATGGCGGACTACTACTACTGATGAGGTGGTCTACTAGAAATATTCTACGGTTGTAGACTCCATGATATCTGCTCCTGCTTCATAACTATAGTCATCATCGCTACTATCTGCTTCCGAGTCGGTGCCGTCGATGATGATGTAGTCTTCCGGGCTAATCTCCTTGGGTTCTTCGTCTTCATCTATGGGCATAGGGCCTCCCATCAATACTGCTAGCTTCATAGTTAGGTCGGCATTCTTATCCACCAATACTTCAATTTCCTCTTCATAATCTTCACATGTAGCCTTGAGTTCTTCCTCCAGTTCCTTGATTCTAGTCTTAGCCTTCTTTAGATCTATCATGTCGGCGCACATCTGGTTCTCCTGTCGTCGAATGTGCTGGTTTAACTCCTGGATAAAGGCTGCAATTGATCTATCCTTTCTGGTGCTGATCATCTCCCAGTGTTCATCTCGGCGCCCACAAATCTGGTAGATAATATCCTTGAGATCCTTGCGGTAGACTTCTCCAATGCGTCCCATGGCGATGTGAGCTGCCATACTCTTTCCTAGACTCCAAGTTGGTGCATCAAAAGAAAACTCTATGGGCTCAGTGACTGGCATGAACGTCCTTCCTGGAACTTGAACTTAAATCATCCAGCGCTCTTCTTTAGGTAAAGTGGCATTGTAGGTTCCCGTGAAGCTTGGTACTCCTATGTTCAGGTATCTAGTGACTTCCTTCAAGTGACGTCCAAAGGGTGTATCTTCATCTGGTTGTGTGAACTTGTTCCTTGCATCCGCCATCCTAAAGAGTAGAAAAGATGAGAAGTCAGAAGAAAAGAGAGTGAGTAGTGATATAGGTCTTTAGCTTAGTGGTCGTGTCCTACAGTCAGCGTGTGCTTTGATACCATCTCTGTAGCGACTAGACCTCAAACAGTCTGATCTCTGTGCTCCGGTGTCATCCCTGGATCAGTAATGCTGACACCACACAGTACTCGAAGGATTTATAGCAGAGTAGCAATCACACACTTATTACATCGAGTGTCTCAAAAGAGAACTTATTACAATAAATATGGCTTAAGACCATCTAATAACGATAACAGCGGAAGGCTTGGAAGATAAGTGAGTCCATCAACTCCAACGGCATCACTGAGTATAGAACCACGACCTAAAAACTCCTTAATCATCATCTGAAAAGTCTGCAACATTAACGTTGCAGCCCGAAAACGGGTCAGCACATGGAATATGCTGGCAAGGTAACACATAGAGAGTAATGGAATGAAACTACTATACTATATGCATATTTGGCTGGTGGAAAGCTCTATTGTTACAGTTTTTGCGTAAAGCCAATTTTTCCCTACTTCAAAGGAATAAATTTAATTACTATCATGGTGGTTGTTAAACATTGAGAATGGTTGACAGCATTCTCAATCCCAATTAAGCATCATCATTAAAACCCAACAAAAATTAACTTTAGAGTAACATGTTGAGATTCACATGATAATCTAGGTACTAGATACTCAAGATGTCCATAACCGGGGATACAGCTAACCATGATTAGTTTATCACACTCTGCAGAGGTTTGCGCACTTTTCCCCACAAGACTCGATCGCCTCCGTTTGGTTTCTCGCACTACAGGGTGTTTGAGAAGACGGATGACCGAGACACTGTCTTTCAGAAGCGCTAGCACCTTACGATCGGGTAGACCGTACCACCTACATCCCCTGCATCTGCTAGTCTACCACTGCAAGAGTTCTCACAACTTAGTCAACTATGCCAGAGCCCATAATGGCTTGTGGCTACACACGAAGTTTCTAGTATGAATAGTCTCATGATCCCTTTGAGCCTGGGTGGCGGTCCAAAAGAAAAACAGGCAAGTCCTAGAAACCCCAGGTGCCTCAATCCACCCAGATGTGTGTTTAAGTTGCCACCTTAGATAAACCATTAATTATCAATCTCACATCTGTCATGGATTTCACTCACCCAATCCACGTCTACTAGCATAGCATGGCATAATAAGCAAACGTAGAAGTAACTCCCAAAGGTTTGATAACAAACAGGTAATAGGTACTACCTCATCTACTTCCCATCCCACAATTTAATTAGATCCTAATCATGCAATGTGTGAGGATTGATCTAATGCAATAAAACTGGGTTGTAGAAAAGGTATGATCAAAGTGTTACTTGCCTTGCTGATGATCCGCGAAACCTAGAGATTCAACGTAACAGGCGGCGCACTCCGGGTACTCTATCGCAGACAAACAAACAAGCATACAATAAGTACTCATCTAATGCACAGGTAAAACTCAAATAGAAGATCTAACCAGAAAGTTCAACTTAAGAACCCTGGTTTGCAAAAAGAATCAAATCGAACGAAGCAAAAGAAATCAAACGGCGAAAGAAAACAACTTCGTTCTAGTAATCTGGATCTAAGTCAAATTTTACAGTAGCAAAAACATGTTTAAGTTGATTATTCGGAAAGAGGGTTTCGAGACGAAACTCCAGGTGCTTGAATCGCCTGATTCCGATAAACGAGCGAAAAGTTATACTAAAACGAAAATCGGATCAGAAATCGCGATCAGAAAATAACCGCGAAAAATCCGACGAAAAAGAAAAACGACAAACAGAAAAAAAATTAAACGACACGGAAAACAAGGCGGCGGCGAACCTCGGGCGGCGCGCTGCTCCGGCGAGTCGGCGGCGAACCTCGGGCGGCGCGCTGCTCCGGCGAGTCGGCGACGGGGCGGCAGCGACGGCGGGCGGCGGCGGCGGCTAGGGTTAGGGTTTCGGGGCTGGGCGGCTGGGCTCTCTCTT
Organism: Triticum aestivum; assembly: GCF_018294505.1. Taxonomy (NCBI): domain Eukaryota; kingdom Viridiplantae; phylum Streptophyta; class Magnoliopsida; order Poales; family Poaceae; genus Triticum; species Triticum aestivum. The sequence continues at coordinate 64,733,217 of NC_057806.1, forward strand.
GGGCTGGGGCGGCGGCTTATAAAGCCTCGGCCGGCGGTGTCCTGGCCGAATACGGCCCAAAGTCGGTTCCCCGTTTTTTTTTAAATCACGCTCGGAAGAACAATAAAAAGAAATACTAAACGGACTCCAAAAATCACGAAATAAATTTTCCGAGGTTTCTAAAATCAAGCCCGAAAAAGTGAACATTTTTCTGGGCCCAAACTACAACTTTGAAAAACGCGCATTTTTCCTAAATTCAAATAAAATACCGAAAAACTCCGAAATAAATCTTATTTGATTTTTTATTAAATCCTCAATATTTCTATATTTTGGGAAAGTCATTTTATTCCCGCTCTCATATTTTTGTAATAGAAATAATTGATGATAAAATAAATAAAATCAAATGATCCTGTTTACATAATTTGAGAAAACTCAAATATGTAAATAACGAAATCCCCAACTCTCTCCGTGGGTCCTTGAGTTGCTTAGGATTTTCTAGGATCAAAACCAAAAACAAAATAAAATATGATATGCATGATGACCTAATGTATAACATTCCAAATTGAAAATTTGGGATGTTACAACTCCGCTCCTCACTCACGAGAAAATGGCTGGTCACCGGGATGCCCACTCTCATGCTTTATGCAAACTAACTCGAAATAATTGCAAACAAAACTCCCCCTGGGACTGTTGCTAGTCATGGATTGATGCTTGTTGGTGGAGGGGGAGTATAAACTTTACCAGTATGTTTGAGAACCTCGTATAATGTGTGTAGCATGGAAGATATTGCCATCTCTTGGTTGTTATGTTGACAATGAAAGTATGCCGCTCAAAATATTATTTATCTCTATTTCAAAACCGAGCTTTGGCACCTCTACAAATCCCTGCTTCCCTCTGTGAAGGGCCTATCTATTTACTTTTATGTTGAGTCATCACCCTCTTATCAAAAGCACTCGCTGGAGAGTGCAGCTGTCATGTGCATTCATTACTATTAATTTATATTGGGTATGGCTATGATTGGATCTCTTTTACCATGAATTACAATGTCTAGTGAGTCCTTGATCTTTAAAGGTGCTCTGCATTTATGTTTTGCGGTCTCAGAAAGGGCTAGCTAGATACCATCCTATTATATCATATTATGATTGTTTTGAGAAAGTGTTGTCATCCGAGATTTATTATTATTGCTCGCTAGTTGATTATGCCATTGATATGAGTAAACATGAGACCTAAGAGTTATTGCGAGTGTGGTTAGTCATAATCTTTGCTGAAAACTTGAATGTTGGCTTTACATATTTACAACAACAAGAGCAAACAGAGTTTGTAAAAGTTTTTCTTTATCACTTTCAGTTTATCAACTGAATTGCTTGAGGACAAGCTAAGGTTTAAGCTTGGGGGAGTTGATACGTCTCTGTCGTAACTACTTTTCCAAACACTTTTGCCCTTGTTTTGGACTCTAACTTGCATGATTTGAATGGAACTAACCCGGACTGACGCTGTTTTCAGCAGACTTTCCATGGTGTTATTTATGTGCAGAAACAGAAGTTCTCGAAATGACCTAAAACTCCATGGAATGTCTATTTGGAAATAATAAAAAATCGTTGCAAAAGATGATGACCAGGGGGCCCACACCCTGTCCACGAGGGTGGGGGGGGGCGCGCCCCCTACCTCGTGGGCCCCCTGGAGCTCCTCCGACCTCAACTCCAACTCTATATATTTGCATTCGGGGAGAAAAAATCAAAGAGAAGAATTCGTCGCGTTTTACGATACGGAGCCGCCGCCAAGCCCTAAAACCTCTCGGGAGGGCTGGTCTGGAGTCCGTTCTGGGCTCCGGAGAGGGGGATTCGTCGCCGTCGTCATCATCAACCATACTCCATCACCAATTTCATGATGCTCACCGCCGTGCGTGAGTAATTCCATCATAGGCTTGCTGAACGGTGATGGGTTGGATGAGATCTATCATGTAATCGAGTTAGTTTTGTTAGGGTTTGATCCCTAGTATCCACTATGTTCTGAGATTAGTGTTGCTATGACTTTGCTATGCTTAATGCTTGTCACTAGGGCCCGAGTGCCATGATTTCAGATTTGAACCTATTATGTTTTCATGAATATATGTGAGTTCTTGATCCTATCTTACAAGTCTATAGTCACCTACTATGTGTTATGATCCGGCAACCCCGAAGTGACAATAATCGGGACCACTCCCGGTGATGACCATAGTTTGAGGAGTTCATGTATTCACTATGTGCTAATGCTTTGTTCTGGTACTCCATTAAAAGGAGGCCTTAATATCCCTTAGTTTCCATTAGGACCCCGCTGCCACGGGAGGGTAGGACAAAAGATGGCATGCAAGTTCTTTTCCATAAGCACGTATGACTATATTCGGAATACATGCCTACATTACATTGATGAATTGGAGCTAGTTCTGTGTCACCCTATGATATGACTTTTACATGATGAACCGCATCCAGCATAATTCTCCATCACCGATCCAATGCCTACGAGCTTTTCACATATTGTTCTTCGCTTATTTACTTTTCCGTTGCTACTATTAAAATCACTACAAAATACCAAAAATATTACTTTTGCTACTGTTACCTTTGTTACCGTTACCACCACTATCATATTACTCTGCTACTAAATACTTTGGTGCAGAGACCAAGTTATCCAGGTGTGGTTGAATTGACAACTCAGCTGCTAATACTTGAGAATATTCTTTGGCTCCCCTTGTGTCGAATCAATAAATTTGGGTTAAATACTCTACCCTCGAAAACTGTTGCGATCCCCTATACTTGTGGGTTATCAGGTATGTACATCCCACACGGTAATCCGAGAAAAACATTTCCTTAGGTATGTACATCCCACACGGTGAATCCTAGAAAAACATTTCCATAGGTATGTATATAACACACAGTCAATCCAAGAAATACGTTTCCGTTCTTATGTACATCCCACACAGTCAATCCAGGGAAAACGTTTCCGTTCGTATGTACATCCCACACAGTTTTATGTATACGCTCGTGTGTGAAAGGTGTAACTATCACACACGCTCTTCCTTGGTTAACTGTTTGCTTTCATTAACTACATCACACACGATTTGATGTAGAAAACTATGTGGCATTGGGCTATCCATCACAAGCACTTTTACTGTCAAAACCGTTTGCAAAGTTCCATGACCGTCTGTTCTCTTTTTATTTTTGCATGTAATTTATTATTCGAATTGGAAATTTTGAAATATGAAGCATGCAATTCAAATTCTCAGCACAATGGTTCAACAACGAATCCATAAATAAAATTGCCAGTATAGTATGTTCAGTAATTACAGGATTAGGCAACAATTAACTATGATGAACCACAGTATTTAAAGGCGGTAAAGGTGAAGAGACAAGTGTAAATCATTTTGACTGCCGACGGTGTTGAAGAAGAGGAATGCCCATAATGTGCCTTCCTGCATGCCATAGGCACGAACCACTTTTGTCCAACCCCTTGTGACGATCGCCCGCCCATCCTTCACCGCCTTCAGGAAGACTTCTAGAGCATTATCATGGTAGCATGAATTATATACGTTAACCTTAGTTGCCTCCACTCCGGTCATGTAGTTTGCAAGGTAATCATCAGTAAATAGCTTCCGAAACCACTGAAAAGAGAAAAATATCAGATACTGAGGTCTAATAGAGTAACTTGTTGTGGGCAGGGGCAAAAGGCAACACATTACTTACCATCCTAAAGTTCACTGTTGTCTTCGACAAAGTGTAAATAAAGAGCTTAATTCCAATCACCCATTTCTTTCGCCTAACAATCTTTCTTAGTTTCCTCACTTGACGCTTGTTCATGAATATCTCATTTCCCCATACGCAAAAGGGATTGAAGCGTGGATCAGTACCGCTCATATATGTACCTACAAGCAACCAGTAAATGTTAGAAGCTAAACTGAGATTGCACAAATGATGTAAAATACAACTACCTATGTTCCTAAGTACAAGTTTTTTTGAGATTTCAATATGAACTACATACAGATGTATATAGAATTATAGATATAGTTTAGATTAGAATCTAGATTCACTCATTTTGCTCCTTATGTAGTCTATATTGGAATATCTAAAAATACTTATATTTAGGAATAGATGGTGTATAAGACATGGGATGCAGCTAACCTCGACGGCAAACAACAGCGTCACCCATTGTAGCCCTGTGTAAGTACATGGAAAGCCAATGTTAACTACAACAGGGTTAACATCCACCAAAAATAGCAAATGGTAATAAAACTGCAGCATCTGTAGTGATATCTTCATTTTGAAAGAGTAGCACTGTAGCAAAGGGACGGATTAAAAAATGGATACAACTGTTAATTGCAACAGGCTTAACAATATCCCAATTCATGTTTTGTAAGTTTGTAGCCATTGAAATAAAACTCTTTAAAAATGGATACAATTGTTAATTGCAACAGGCTTAATGGCCATTGAAACCGGTACTGATAAAAATGCAATTGGCAGAGTTAAACATCACAGGGCAGGTGCTACCAGAGCAGATAATGGCCCAGTTGTCTATAAGAAGGTAGGGAAAACAGCTTAGACATGTTAGGCATGTTTACTACAGCATGCTTAATACATCGACCGTACAGAACATAACCATTAATTGCAACTGGTATTGGTAAGATTGAACTGGTGAGTACATACTTGGTAAGTCGTAAGAGGTAGTTGCTGGGGCACTTCATCTTGGCCAGAGCCCGCCCAAAGTCAGCAGCGACAGAGGCGAGTTGTTCCTACAGGTCGAAGCGTGGATCAGTGCCACTGACATGTGTACCTACAGGCAACCAGTAAATGGTAGAAGTTAAACTGCAATTGCACAAATTATGTGTAGTACTGTAAGACATGGGATGCAGCTCACCTCGACGGCAAACAAAAGCATCGGCCGTTATGACCCTGTGTAAGTACATGGACAGGCATGTTAAGTACAAAAGGGTTAGCATCCACTAAAAATAGCAAATGGGAAGCATCTCTAGTGATATCCTGAGTCATGTATTGTAGGTTTGTTGCTGGTATTGGTGAAATTGAGCTGGACACGGTAATATTTGAACATCATACAATGTGCAGTACTGAAATAAACAAAGCACGAACATGCTTAATACATCAACCGTACAAATCATAGCCGTTGCAAGTGGTATTGGTAAGATTCACCTGGTCAGATCTTACCTGTTAAGTCCTGGGGGTAGTCGCTGGGGGAATTCATCTAGGCCAGAGCCTGCACCATGTCGGCGGTGGCGGTGGAGGCGAGGTGTTCCTCCGGGTCAACACGCACATCGGCCATCGCGCCATGGACCGCCATCAGCTCCTGGCGGGGGGGGGGGGGGGGATTTGGAGGCATGAGGATGTTTTGCAGGCGCCATTTAAGCAATCAGGTCAGGTCCGTGATAGAGATCGATGGGTTACCTGACTGGATCCGAGTAGAACGTAGATGTGGTTGAAGCTGTGGTTTCGGCAGTGGCGGTTTGAGATGACGGTAGGGGGAGGCGCGAGGGGGGTACTGAGGGTGGGGATGATGTTGGAGCAAAAAATTCTGAAATCGCACGCCTAATGAAAATTTCGCTGCGAAACTTAAAACTTGGGCGGGGGAAATACACAATGCAGACGAAGCGCGTAAAATACTCGTGTGCAAGAAAAATGAAAGTTGGCAGATCCCGTGTCTGAAAAATGTACACGTGTAGTTGATTTTTTCGGTCAATGGTACGCCTGGTTTATTAGGAAACATCGCACAGGTAACTGACTTATGGGTCATTAACGCAAAAAAACGCAGACGGGTATGGCATAGAAACCGTGTGTTTTGTGATCTTCTAATGATTAACGCAAAAAAATGCACACGGGCACACATGCTAATCAACGCTCAAAGCCCTCAAAGGATGCTCTTACCAACATTGTACGTTAATACTACAAACTTAAAGTACTACTAGTAATTTGCTCTAATACTACAAACTTAAACTACTTCTCACATGCTGCCATCGGGGCATGCTGGCCAGACGCCGGCGTTCTCCTTCCCGGCCTTGTAGGCGGCAGCCCATCGTGCTTTGATCTCCGCCGAGCTCTCCTCACCACGGCGTGCGACCTCTTTTTTCTTGTGGCGGCGAGACTCTCTTTTCTTGACTGCTTTCTGCCTTTTCCGCCCCTTCTGTGCGGCTTTGGCTGCCTCTAGATCCACCACCCATTCGGCCATGATAGCCTCAATGTGGGCCCATGTAACTGTCTGGCCGCCAGCGGTGATGAACTCGGTGCAGCGAGATGCCATCGCTTCCTTACCATGTGTGTGGTCGTGGGTGGCGAGGAACATGGCGCGGCGGGATGCCATCGCTTCCTTACTAGTTACTATGCGCTGCGGTGCCATGGACGACGCCTGGAGAGAGCTCTGGGATGGAGGGGCCGGGCAGTCTTACAGTGTGATGGTATTCAAGAGCTCAATGACAAACGACAACAAAAATTTGGCTTCCCTTACGATTTTGCTCGTTCATTATCGCACACGGTTCATCTCCGTCGCTTCCGAAAACAGTGTGCGCTGAGCCTATTGTGTGTTGCATTATGATTGGCCGGAACCCCAGCCACGCGGATCGCGCATTTGCACCATAGGATACGTCCCGATCGAACGAAAATCCATGTCCCTCACATTACACCCATGCACCTATAGCTGGATTGGATTTATATGCGCTAAATGCCTAGAAAATGCACGTAATCCCCTAAATATGGTTAATGAGCCCGGAAAAATGCCAAATTTGAACACGGTGATTTGCAGGGTGTACGTTCGTCGTAGAAAAAACTACATGGCAAAGAATGAAGAAAATTTGGATTCCCCTTCAATCTTGGGGATTTCCCTCTCGGAAGCGTGGAACTTCCTCGGTGATGGTTCGATTTATGAAGGGCGTGCATGACGACATAAGCCAAACCTTCTCAGATTTTTACCAGGGCATGGTGAGGTCATACCATGGCACCATGCCAGGCATCATGTTTTTAAGCATTTATTCCATTTTTCTATAGTTGAAAACCCAACAAACAAACATTTGTGGTTGACTATTGCCACACATTTCATCGAAACATCTATCCATTCCTTGTAAAAGGCATGAGAATTTACTAAATGGCACGAGCATGGTTTTCCAGGCCGTTCTTGTGGACCCTTTCATGCACCGATTGTTTCAACTTGAATTATGTGCATTAATGCCTAGGAAATGCACATAATCCCCTAAATATGGCAAATGAACCCGGAAAAAGTGCCAAATTTGAACACGGTGATTTGCAGGTTGTATGTTCATCATAGAAAAAAAACTCGTGGACAAAGGACAAAGGAAATTTGGACCCCCCCCTTCAATCTTGGTGATTTCCCCCCTGAAACCATGAAACTTCCTAGGTGATGGTTCATTTTATGAAAGGCGTGCATGACGACATTTTTACCAGGGCATGGTGAGGTCATACCATGGCACCACACCAGGCGTCATGTTTCCCAAGCATGTATTTCATTTTTGTATAGTTGTTAACCCAGTAAACGATGCATTTATGGTTGAATATTGCCACACATTTCCTTGAAATATCTGCCCATTCCTTGTAAAAGACATGAGAATGTACTAAATAGCACGAGCATGGTTTTCCAGACCATTCTTATGCACCTTTTCATTCACTGATTGTTCGAATTTGAATTATGTGCATAATTAATGCCTAGAAAATGCACATAATCCCCTAAATATGGTAAATGAGTTCGAAAAAATGTCAAATTTGAACACGTTGCATTTGAGGCGGTATGTTGATCGTTGGAAAGAAACTGGATGACAAACTAGGATGGAAATTTGGATTCCCCTTCAATCTTGGTGATTTCCCTCTCGAAAGCATTGAACTTCCTCGGTGATGGTTCGATTTGTGAAGGGCGTGCATGACGACATAAATCAAACCTTCTCAGCTTTTAACCAGGGCACGGTGAGGCCATACTATGGCATCATGCCAGCCGTCATGTTTTTCAAGCACATATTTCATTGGTCTATATATAGTTGATAACCCAGTAAATGACGCGTTTGTGGTTGACTATTGCCACGCATTCCATTGAAATCTCTGCCCATTCATTGTAAAAGGCTTGAGAAATTACTAAATACCATGAGTATGGTTTTTCCAGACCGTTCTTGTGCACCCTTTTATGCACCGATTGTTTGAATTTGAATTATGTGCATTAATGTCTACAAAATGCACATAATCCCCTAAATATTGTAAATGAACCCGGAAAAGTGTCAAATTTGAACATGGTGATTAGCAGGGTTTATGTTCATCGTAGAAAAAAACTCATGGATGAAGGACAAAGGAAATTTGGATTACCATTCAATCTCGGTGATTTACTATCGCACACGATTCATCTCCGTCGCCTCTGCAAAACGTGTGTGTTCACTCACACATGCAAAAGGAAAAAAGAAAACCCTCGCCCACTTCCTCCCCACTCACTCGCCGCGGAGTCCTCTGCAACTCTACACCCTAAGCTCGACGGCTGTTGGCGGCGGGCGTAGGTCGCGCTCCAAACGGCACCAGATTTCGCCACTACCGCTTTCCGCCGCCTATCTGCACCGACATTCTAGACTCTGGTCGACTGGGGTTTTCTGCGGGATTGGACCGGGGATTTTTCTCATGGAGAAGGTAACCAACTTAATTAGTAAAATATTTAGTCATCTCTTATCGCAGTCCGTCTATCGTTGTTAATCAATCGGTCGAAATCGCCGTGGAATCATTTTTGTTCTAGCTGATTCGTGGGTGTTCATTCATGTGTCCACAGTGCGAGCACAAATCGGGCAACTATGGTCGTGGCCAGTCGGAAACGAAGTTCTATCTCACCATTCCGGATGACTTCAGGGAGCGCTCAATATGTTCAATCTCAACCTACCACGGTTGGCATGGCCTAAATTTGTGAACATATACCATCTGTTGCTACATTATCTATATATTTGCATCAAATCTTTGTTACATTATCTATTTTTAATTCTATATTTTTGTACTTTGCTTTCATCTATATATGGATCTATTCTATCAGTTACTCCCATATTTGCATCTTGCTCTGTTATTTCAATATATCTAACTTACGATCTTAATTTTCATTTCAAGGAGTACATCCCTTGCTTTGCAAGAACAAGAGTAGAAGGAAATCTTGGGCTTTACTTTGCTGATGACTCCTAGGATGTCATATGACAACGCAGCATGGATTTACAATGATGATTAGCGTAATACTTGATAAAGATGGTCACTCCTATTTTAATGCGGACCTTTGGAGAAAAATGTCTAAGTGTTATGAACTGAAAGCTGGCAATAAAATTCTAGTGCGTGCACCACAGCCTGGTCTAATTAACATAGATGTTTACTTCCCCAACGTCATTGGCCGATCAAAGTCTGATCGAGGTTAGTGTCCTTTCAACTTTCTCCATGCTGTCATATTACTATTTAAGAAACCAATTGATCACTATTTAAGCAACCAATTGTGATATCATATTCTAACTCCGTTCCTAGGCAGTAACAAATTATATTTACCAATTTATGCGCACTATATATTCTTCTGCCATGTTTTGAATAAATAGTACCTTTCCACCTTTTAAGCAGGATATGTTGGACGCATAGTGAATGATCTGTATGTTACTAAGCGTACCAAATTTCATAGGAAGGACTTGAAGCTTGTCATAAACTTTGTTGATAATTTGACAAAGATAGCACAGCGTATGAACGCTGGATTTTGGATGGGATTAACTAGACCTATGGTGCACACACTGAACAAGACCCATTGTGTGCACAAAACGCTGCTAAAAAGTCTTATTTTAATGTTGATGCTCATAAACTATATATATATATCTTCAACGATATGTTACAATTATTTTTATTCTACATGTCAATAGAAATTGCCCCCTATAGCAGTTATGTGACACCCTCGATTCAATCATACACTAATCATGCATGCAAATGTGTACGATCAAGATCAAGGACTCACGGGAAGATATCACAACACAACTCTAGACACAAATTAAGATAATACAAGCTTTATATTACAAGCCAGGGGCCTCGAGGGCTCGAATACATACGCTCGAAAACACAAGAGTCAGCGGAAGCAACAATATCTGAGTACAGACATCAGTTAGACAAGTTTGCCTTAAGAAGGCTAGCACAAAAGCAACATCGATCGAAAAGGCAAGGCCTCCTGCCTGGGAGCCTCCTAACTACTCCTGGTCGCCGGCGGTCTCCACGTAGTAGTATGCATCGGCGGTGGCATCTGGCTGCTGGGCTCCGATATCTGGTTGCATCAACCGAAAAGAAGAAGAAAGGGGGAAAGGGGGAGCAAAGCAACCGTGAGTACTCATCCAAAGTACTCGCAAGCAAGGATCTACACTACATATGCAACATTATCAAAGGAAGGCTGTATATGTGGACTGGGCTGCAGAAATGCCAGAATAGAGGGGAGAACCTAGTCCTATCGAAGACTAGTATCTTCTGGAAACCACCATCTTGCAGCAACAGGAAGGAGAAGAGTAGCATACAGTAAAAGTAGTAAAAGTGCTATCAACCTCGGCCAGAGATCCTTTCTCGACTCCCTGCGAGAAAGCAATCTCAGAGCCATACTATCCACTTATCATCACAAACCATTACTCATCACCATCCAGTCTCATCACAAGTATCCAGTTCTAGTTGTATCGATCGGGATACAACTCCAAGTGTCTGTTACCGTAGGACAGGCTATCGATAGATGTTTTCTTCCCTGCAGGGGTGCACCAACTTACCCACCACGCTCGATTAACTCCGGCCAAACACACTTTCCTGGGTCATGCCCGGCCTCGGCCAAACAATACGCCGCAACCCGACCTAGGCTTAATACAGAGGTCAGCACGCCGGACTAAATCTATGCCCCCAGGGGTCATGGGCCATCTTCCCGGGAACTCCTGCACGTTGCGAACGCGGCCGGTGAGCAGACCTAGCTACCTCCCTAAAAAGGAAGGAGCTTACCAGTCCAACCCAGCGCGCGCCGCTCAGTCGCTGACGTCCATTAACCTTCGGCTGATGCATACGACACAGAACGCCCATACTATGCCCACGTGATGGTTAGTGCTATCAGGCCAGAGGCCCCTCGGATCAAATATCCAAATTGTAGTGGATTAGGAACGCGCGGTAACAAGCAGAGACTAACGAAAGATGTGACCCCGTTGCCCCGTCTCGAGGACTTGAGGCAAGGGCTAGGAATGCCCGGCCACGCCTCGTAATTATCTCGCGGGCACCCTCCAGGTCAACCCGTCTCCACATCACTCGCAATTAAGCTCGCGCGGGTACCCCTCAGGGCCGACCCATCTTTAGTATTTCCCGGCGTGATCGAATTACACTTCTACCTGCTAATAATGCCAAAGTGATTGCAAGGTACTGCATTTCCCGCAAAAATGGAACCATTCAAATTAACAAGTTCTTGCTTCTCGTGGCAATGCATCCATATTGGAAAATTGGAGACACTGTTCTACTCATGCTCTACCAAGGCACAGGAGGGCTCTATCTTTTCATTGACGAGATGCCGAGTCGCCGTGATCAAGCTGCTTCCAATGAATAGTTGTGGTTGTTGGCCCTCGGCCTCTTAAAATGTGCTATTTGTTACTATATATTTTAAGTATGTAGATATGGACCATATGGTTGTTGGCCCTTAGCCTCGTAAAATGTGATAGTTGTTACTATGTTACGTATGTAGATATGGACCATATGGTTGTCAAAACCGTGTTACGAAGATCCTCCTTTTGTCGAATAGTGTAACCACTATATATATGTTACTCAAATGTTGTTACCCAAGTTCATAAATTTTCATGGAAAGCATTAGTATCGTACACAGTTCATTGAGTTTAAGTGTGTGCCCGATGTCCAGAAGGCATTTGCATATTAACTATCCATATTGCAAATTCACACACATGTTAACATAAGGAAATGTATGTGTAACATACTAATCATCGCACACGAGTACTCGCAGACGCATCATGTGCGATACTCCGCCACCACAAGCAACTAGTTTGCATTTTTCAAAGTTTTTTGTACACATAGAATCGCACACGAAGTAACTGTATTGACCATCTGTGTTGTAATTTCTCACCGCAAACAGTTCATCCGAGTCGGTTGTTTGCCACGTATCAAACACATCTTGTTTACACGACTCGTTTGTGTTCTTTTGGCTCATTGCAAACAGTTTATCCATGGGAATTGTATGTCGCATATCACACACATCTTGTTAAGTTGAACCATTTCTGTTGTGTTCCCTAATCGAAAACAATTCATCCGAGTTAACCGTATGCCGTATATCAACACACACATTGATATGGCTGCCCGTTTCTGTTGTTTTACCTCATCGCAAACAGTTCGAATGGATTAACCGTGTGTCCTGCATCGCACACACATTGTTATGGCTGCCCGTTTTTTTTGTTCTGCCTCATCGCAAACAGTTTGAATGGATTAACCATGTGTCCTGCATTGCACAAGCAACTAAAATCTGAACCATGTTTGATGGCTCCGCCATCACAAACATTTTGCACCTTTTTTGACAGTTTTTACACCACCGTTTGCGATTATTGCATCACACACAGTTTCGGCAAAGGGTCTCTGATCGTAGTGCCGCGTTAACAATATCCTGCAGTAGTGGGACGCTGGACGGCCACTTCCACATATGATGTGTACATGGTGGACACACCCAAAGAGGATGACAGCGACGGTGGGAATGATCCAGTCGAGGACAAGCCTGTCGAGGCACCACCAAAGCGTCGACGTCAACGGCGCCGCTCAAAATTGTGTCACGAAAATGACAGCAATACTGGCACCGGAGACAATAACACTCTGGAGAACGCCGAGGACCAAGAAGCTCGCGTCGAACCAACATCCGAACAAGATGATTGGGAGGAGGAGCAAGTTAACCCCGACAAACTGATTGGGAACAAGGACTCGGAGGATAGTAACTATCTACCACTCTCCGAGGATGATGTGAGCCTCGGCGACAAAGATTTCATCGTGCCAGAGGAACCCCTCGAACAAGAACGCTTTAAGCGCCAGCTAATCCCAACTGCGAGAAGCCTTAAAAAGAAGCAGTGATACGTCTCCGTCATATCTACTTTCCCAAACACTTTTGCCCTTTTTTGGACTCTAACTTGCATGATTTGAATGGAACTAACCCGGACTGACACTGTTTTCAGCAGAATTGCCATGGTGTTATTTTTGTGCAGAAACAAAAGTTCTCGGAATGACCTGAAACTTCACGGAGATTATTTTTGGAAATAATAAAAATACTAGCGAAAGAATCAAGGCCAGGGGGCCCACACCCTATCAATGAGGGTGGGGGCGTGCCTGCCCCCTAGGCGTGCCCCCCTGTCTCATGGGCCCCCTGGAGCTCCACCGACCTCAACTCCAACTCTATATATTCACGTTTGGGGAGAAAAATTCAGAGAGAAGGATTCATCGCATTTTACGATACGAAGCCGCCGCCAAGCCCTAAACTCTCTCGGGAGGGCTGATCTGCAGTCCGTTCGGGGCTCCGGAGAGGGGAATCCGTCGCCATCGTCATCATCAACCATCCTCCATCACCAATTTCATGATGCTCACCGCTGTGCGTGAGTAATTCCATCGTGGGCTTGCTGGATGGTGATGGGTTGGATGAGATTTATCATGTAATCGAGTTAGTTTTGTTGGGGTTTGATCCCTAGCATACACTATGTTCTGAGATTGATGTTGCTATGAATTTGCTATGCTTAATGCTTGTCACTAGGCCCCAAGTGCCATGATTTCAGATCTGAACCTATTATGTTTTCATGAATATATGTGAGTTCTTGATCCTATCTTGCAAGTCTATAGTCACCTACTATGTGTTATGATCCGGCAACCCCGAAGTGACAATAATCTAGACCACTCCCGGTGATGACCATCGTTTGAGGAGTTCATGTATTCACTATGTGTTAATGCTTTGGTCCGGTACTCTATTAAAAGGAGGCCTTAATATCCCTTAGTTTCCATTAGGACCCCGCTGCCACGGGAGGGTAGGACAAAAGATGTCATGCAAGTTCTTTTCCATAAGCACGTATGACTATATTCGGAATACATGCCTACATTACATTGATGAATTGGAGCTAGTTCTGTGTCACCCTATGTTATGACTGTTACATGATGAACCGCATCCGGCATAATTCTCCATCACCGATCCAATGCCTACGAGCTTTTCACATATTGTTCTTCGCTTATTTACTTTTCCATTGCTACTGTTACAATCACTACAAAACCCAAAAATATTACTTTTGCTACCGTACCGTTACTTCCATATTACTTTGCTACTAAATACTTTGCTGCAAATACTAAGTTATCCAGGTGTGGTTGAATTGACAACTCAACTGCTAATACTTGAGAATATTCTTTGGCTCCCCTTGTGTCGAATCAATAAATTTGGGTAGAATACTCTACCCTCGAAAACTGTTGCGATCCCCTATACTTGTGGGTTATCAAGACTATTTTCTAGCGCCGTTGCCGGGGAGCATAGCTCTATTCTTCGAGTCACTTGTGATTTATATCTGCTGGTCACTATGAAGAACTTGAAAGACGAGAAAACCAAGATTTATCCCTCAACTAGAGGGAGGTAAGGAACTGCCATCTAGCTCTGCACTTGATTCACCTTCTGTTTTGAGTAAGCTTGCAACACCTAAACCTGCTTTTGCTATTAATTCTGATATGTCGCATGTTATTGATGATGCCACTTCTGTTGTGCATGACACTTATGATGAAACTACTTCTATGCTTGATACTACTGTGCCACTTGGTGAATTTCTTGATGAACAACTTGCTAGGGCTAGAGAGAATGAAATTATTGAAACTGATAATATTGATGAAAGTGATGATGAAGATTCTCCCCCTAAATATGAATTGATGTTGTGCCTGAGGGTTATGTTATGGATGAAGAAACTGCTAGAGATTTTCTTGCTTGCAATGACAGAAGTGATCTTAAGAAATTACTAGCTAAGCTGAAACAAAAATCTCTGAATGCTAGAATGAAATATGATCCTGCTTATGCTACTTCACCTATTTTTGTTACTGATAAGGATTATGAATTCTTTGTCGACCCTGAGATAATTACTTTGGTTGAATCTGATCCTTTTTATGGCTATGAATCTGAAACTGTTGTGGCACATCTTACTAAATTAAATGATATAGCCACCCTGTTCACTAATGATGAGAAAACTTGCTACTATTATATCCTTAAAATATTTCCGTTCTCATTAAAGGGTGATGCTAAGATATGGTTTAATTCTCTTGATCCTGGTTGTGTGCGTAGCCCCCAGGATATGATTTATTACTTCTCTGCTAAATATTTCCCCGCTCATAAGAAACAAGCTGCTTTAAGGGAAATATATAATTTTGTGCAAATTGAAGAAGAGAGTCTCCCAGAATCTTGAGGGAGGCTTCTCCAATTACTTAACGCTTTGCCTGATCATCCTCTTAAGAAAAATGAAATACTTGATATCTTTTATGATGAACTAACCGATGCTTCCAGAGACCACCTGGATAGTTGTGCTGGTTGTGTTTTCAAGTAAAGAACTGTTGATCAAGCTGAAATTCTATTGAATAATATGTTGACCAATGAAAATAATTGGACACTTCCTGAACCAACTCCTAAGCCAACTCCGAAGAAAAGGGGTGTTCTATTTCTCAGTCCTGAAGATATGCAAGAGGCAAAGAAATCTATGAAAGAAAAAGGTATAAAGCTGAAGATGTTAAGAATTTACCTCATGTTGAAGAAATACATGGTCTTAATTTACCGCCTAATGAAGAAATACATTGTCCTGATAACCCGACACAGGTAGTAAAGGTAAATTCTCTTTATAGATTTGATGAAGGTGATATTCCTCGTTATAAGTCTACTAGCCAATGCTTAGATGAGTTTGATAATTTTATTGTCAAACAAGAAAACTTCAATGCTTATGTTGGTAGACAATTAAAACACAATGTTTATATGATTGAATACTTGGGTGATTATATGTCTAGAGTTAAAGGTGAACATAAACTCATTAGTAAACATGCCTCTATGGTTACCACTCAAGTAGAACAAGTGCTTAAAGCTCAGAATGATTTGCTCAATGAATTGAATAGTAAGAATAATGACTTTGCTATTAGAGTTGCAACTAGAGGAGGTAAAGTGACTCAGGAACCTTTGTATCCTGAGGGCCACCCTAAGAGAATTGAGCAGGATTCTCAGAGAAATAATTTAGATGCACCTAGTCCTTCTAAGAGGAAGAAAAAGAAAAATGATAGGACTTTGCATTCTTCTAGTGAACATGTTGTAGACACACCTGAGAATCCCAATGATATTTCTATTTCTGATGCCGAAGCACAATTTGGTAATGAACATGAACCTAGTGATAATGTTAATGATGATGTTCATGTTGATGCTCAACCTAGTAACAAAGATGATGTAGAAATTGAACCTGTTGTTGATCTTGATAACCCACAATCAAAGAATCAATGTTATGATAAGAGAGACTTTGTTGCTAGGAAGCATGGTAAAGAAAGAGAACCTTGGGTTCAGAAACCCATGCCTTTTCCTCCCAAACCATCCAAGAAAAAGGATGACGAGGATTTTGAGCGTTTTGCTGAAATGATTAGACATATCTTTTTGCGTATGCGTTTGACTAATATGCTTAAAATGAATCCTTATGCTAAGTACATGAAAGAAATTGTTATAAACAAAAGAAAGATACCGGAAGCTGAAATTTCCACCATGCTTGCTAATTATACTTTTAAGGGTGGAATACCAAAGAAACTAGGAGATCCAGGAGTACCCACTATACCATGCTCCATTAAAAGAAACTATGTTAGAACTGCCTTATGTGATCTTGGAACCGGTGTTAGTGTTATGCCTCTCTCTTTATATCGTAGACTTGATTTGAATAAGTTGACACCTACTGAAATATCTTTGCAAATGGATGATAAATCAACTGCTATACATGTCGGTATTTGTGACGATGTGCCTGTTGTGGTTGCAAATGTTACTATTTTAACGGACTTTGTTATTCTTGATATTCCCGAGGACGATAGTATGTCTATTATTCTTGGTAGACCCTTTTTGAATACTGCAGGGGCTGTTATTGATTGCAACTAAGGCAATGTCACTTTTCATGTCAATGGTAATGAGCGTACAGTACACTTTCCGAGGAAACAGCCTCAAGTCCACAGTACCAATTCTATTGGGAAAATTCCATCGATTATTTTTGGAGGTTTTGAATTTCCTCTTCCTACTTTCAAGAAGAAATGTGATATTCTTATGATTGGGGACGTGCACATCCCCGTTGAGGTAACATGGTGTTATTCAAAATTTCTCCGGTTTCATGTTATTCGAAATGAATTTGTTAACAAGACTTGATCAACCTTGTTAGCGGATTCCTTTTGATGAGCATGAGTTGGATGAAGTTAGAAAGCACAACCTTCTGTACCCTCCTTTTACTTTCTGTTATTTAGTCGAAATAAAGTAAAATTAGTATTTTCTGCCTGTTTTCTGAATTATCCGTGCAATAAAAATACCCCGAAAATAAAAGTTCTCCAAATGCCCTGAAATTAAAATATGATTTTTTCTTGAATATTTGAGAATATCTGGCACTGAGAACACAGCAGGGGGAGCAAGCACCTGGCCACGAGGGTCCAGGGCGCGCCCACCCCCCGGGGCGCGTCCCCCTGCCTCGTGGGCCCATGGTGGCTCCCCTCCACTTATTCCTGCACCCACACTCCTTCCTCCAAAAAAATCACCAACCAGCTCAAGCACGAGTTCAAGCTCATTTTGCTGCGATTTTCGACCTCCTTGCTCCAAGCACCTCTCACGAAACTGCTTTGGGGGATTGTTCCTTGGTATGTGACTCCTGCAATGGTCCAATTAGTTTTTGTTCTAGTACTTTATTCATTGCAATTTTTTGCTGCTTAGGTGACCCTGTTCTTGAGCTTGCATGTCAAATTTATATGGTTCCAAGTAGTTCTAATGCATGATATATTCTCTAGGCACTTGTAGGAGTAGTTGCTATCAATTTTGTTGAGTTTGGTTCACTTTTATTTGAAGTTACTACAAATTTCAGAAATTTTTCAGAGGAAGAAATATGTTTAGGAAAATGTACCAAGGTGGTCCTTCAAGGAAGCAAGGGCACAGGCCCGCAATACGCGATGCAGATGATGAACCACCGAGGGAAGCTCAAGTGCGGGCTTGTGAATGGCCTTCAGATGACTACATGGATCGATCAGGAATCAAGGAAGAATTTAACGCATATGTGCGTAACGCTGATCTTGTGAGCTTCGAGGCAGATAAGTGCCGTCAGTACCACTATCTCACTGATTCCTTTGTGAGGAGGTTTGAATTTTCATCATCAGGCAATTCTCAAACTGTCTTGTTTGATCTTTATGAAAATTCTTATACTATGGACTTAGAGGATTTTAATACTGCTTGCAAACTTCCACAATGGGGTAGTCCTAGTGAACCTCGCAAATCTGAATTTAGAGATTTTCTTGCCAGTATAACTGTGGGGGAATCCAGAGATATAACACAAGATACCATAGGGAGCATTCATTTTCCTGCTATACATTGTTTTGCTCTCTTCATAGGTAGGTGCATAAATGGTAAGTATGAAGCATGTCACATGTGTGTCCCTGCTCTCAGTGTTCTCGGGAGTGCTGTGTTAGGAGATAAACATTATAATTTTGGAGCCATTGTTGCACGTAGGTTGCATAATAATAGAATTAATGGAGATTTCTTTGGCGGAATTTATGCAACCCGTCTAGCTAATTTTCTTGGTATACCTATTCGTGATTATGATATGGAATTGCCTCCTTCTTATCTAGATTTTAATGCCATGGTTCACCATCAGTTTGTTGAGAGGAATGAACCGCCTCTCCAGTACCAACTAACCTTTGACAGGCGTCATGCCGTCAATATTGTCCTCCCTGCTCCTATTCTCTTTGACTTTCAGGCAAAGGGGAGATATGTCATAACCAGGGAGGAGGCAAATGAGTACGAGAGGAGGACGAGGGCAGCTCGCCTCCAAGCTGCAGCCCACGATGCAATAGCCGCTGCATCTCAGTATGACCCCAGTTACAACTTCGGATATTCGCCAGGCCAGCCGTGGCAATAGACCAACTTAGGCCAAAAGCCTAAGCTTGGGGGAGTACGTATTTCTCACCGACATTACATTCTTGTTCACACACTCATTGCTAGTTTTCGGTGCTCATACTTTTTCACAGTAATATCCATGCTAGTTTATTTTCCTTTTTATGCTTTCTTCTTGTGTGTTTGAAAACCCTTAAGAAAAACTAAAAAATTAGTTGTAGCTTTTAGCTAGTTTACCTTTTTGCTTGTAGTAGTAATATCTAAAAGAAAACCCAAAAATATTTCCCATTCTTCTTTTGCTTGTTGGGAGCTTTCCCGTGTAAATAGTTTTATTTCTTTTCTTTTCTTTGGGGTCGATAGGAGAAGACCATAATGAAAATGTTGAAGTGGTTCTTATATGCATTATTGTCGATTTAACCAAGAGCCCATATTGCCTTGTCTTCTCCTGTTTATTAAATGTCTGCAAATTCCAGCTTAGTCCAATGCACGTGCACTATTATTATTATTCACACCGTTCGGTCGTGCAAGTGAAAGGCAATTATGATGATATATGATGAATTGATTGAGATCAGAGAAGCTGGTATGAACTCGACCTCTCTTGTTTTTCTAAATATGATTAGTTTATCGTTCCTGATTCACCCTATTATGAATAAACATGTTTGCAATGACCATTACAGATTATAGTTGCTTATGCCATGCTTAATTAGCTAGGAGTTTATAATGGTTTATCTTGCATGCCAACATGCTATTAAAATGGTTGTGATGTGGTATGATAGGGTGGTATCCTCCTTTGAATGATTCAAGTGACTTGACTTGGCACATGTTCACACATGTAGTTGAAACAAAATCAACATAGCCTTCACGATATTTATGTTCATGGTGGATTATATCCTACTCATGCTTGCACTCAATGTTTATTAATTTTAATGCATGTTCATGACTGTTATCGCTCTCTAATTGGTCGCTTCCCAGTATTTTTCTAGCCTTCACTTATACTAAGCGGGAATACTGCTTATGCATCCATTCCCTTAAACCCCAAAGTTATTCCATATGAGTCCACCATACCTTCCTATATGCGGTATCTACCTGCCGTTCGAAGTAAATTTGTATGTGCCAAACACTAAACCTTCAAATCAATTTCTGTTTTGTATGCTCGAATAGCTCATGTATCAACTAGGGTTGTATGTATCTTCCATGTTAGGCGGGTTATTCTCAAGAGGAGTGGACTCCGCTCCTCACTCACGAGAAAATGGCTGGTCACCGGGATGTCCAGTCCTATGCTTAATGCAAATCAAATCGAAATAACTGCAAACAAAACTCCCCCACGGCTGTTGCTAGTTGCAGGCACTCGTTGTTTCGAACAAGCCATGGATTGATGCTTGTTAGTTGAGGGGGAGTATAAACTTTACCATTCTGTTTGGGAACCGCCTATAATGTGTGTAGCATGGAAAATATCACCATCTCTTGGTTGTTATGTTGACAATGAAAGTATGCCGCTCAAAATATTATTTATCTCTATTTCAAAATCGAGCTCTGGCACCTCTACAAATCCCTGCTTCCCTCTACGAAGGGCCTATCTATTTACTTTTATGCTGAGTCATCATCCTCTTATTAAAAATCACCAGTTGGAGAGCACCGCTGTCATTTGCATCCATTACTATTAATTTATATTGGGTATGACTATGACTGGATCTGTTTTACCATGAATTACAATGTTTAGTCAGTCCTTGATCTTCAAAGGTGCTCTGCATTTATGTTTTGCGGTCTCGGAAAGGGCTAGCGAGATACCATCTTGTTATATCATATTGTGATTGTTTTGAGAAAGTGTTGTCATCGGAGATTTATTATTATTGCTCGCTAGTTGATTATGCCATTGATATGAGTAAACATGAGACCTAAATGTTATTGTGAATAAGGTTAGTTCATAATCTTTGCTGAAAACTTGAATGCTGGCTTTACATATTTACAACAACAAGAGCAAAAGGAGTTTGTAAAAGTTTTTCTTTATCACTTTCAGTTTATCAATTGAATTGCTTGAGGACAAGCAAACGTTTAACGTTGGGGGAGTTGATACGTCTCAGTCATATCTACTTTTCCAAACACTTTTGCCCTTATTTTGGACTCTAACTTGCATGATTCGAATGGAACTAACCCGGACTGACGCTGTTTTCGGCAGAATTGCCATGGTGTTATTTTTGTGCAGAAACAAAAGTTCTCGGAATGACCTGAAACTTCATGGCGATTATTTTTGGAAATAATTAAAAATACTAGCGAAAGAATCAAGGCCAGGTGGCCCACACCCTGTCCACGAGGGTGGGGGCACGCGTGCCCCCCTGGGCGCGCCCCCTGCCTCATGGGCCCCCTGGAGCTCCACCGACCTCAACTCCAACTCTATATATTCACGTTCGGGGAGAAAAAAATCAGAGAGAAGGATTCATCGTGTTTTACGATACGGAGCCACCGCCAAGCCCTAAACTCTCTCGGGAGGGCTGATCTGGAGTCCGTTCGGGGCTCCGGAGAGGGGAATCTGTCGCCATCGTCATCATCAACCATCCTCCATCACCAATTTCATGATGCTCACCGTCGTGCGTGAGTAATTCCATCGTAGGCTTGATGCACGGTGATGGGTTCGATGAGATTTATCATGTAATCGAGTTAGTTTTGTTATGGTTTGATCCTTAGTATCCACTATGTTCTGAGATTGATGTTTCTATGACTTTGCTATGCTTAATGCTTGTCACTAGGGCCTGATGCCATGATTTCAGATCTGAACCTATTATGTTTTCATGAATATATGTGAGTTCTTGATCCTATCTTGCAAGTCTATAGTCACCTACTATGTGTTATGATCCGGGAACCCCGAAGTGACAATAATCGGGACCACTCCCGGTGATGACCATAGTTTGAGGAGTTCATGTATTCACTATGTGTTAATGCTTTGGTCTGTTACTCTATTAAAAGGAGGCCTTAATATCCCTTAGTTTCCATTAGGACCCCGCTGCCACGGGAGGGTAGGACAAAAGATGTCATGCAAGTTCTTTTCCATAAGCACGTATGACTATATTCGGAATACATGCCTACATTAGATTGATGAATTGGAGCTAGTTCTGTGTCACCCTATGTTATGACTGTTACATGATGAACCGCATCCATCATAATTCTCCATCACCGATCTAATGCCTACGTGCTTTTCACATATTGTTCTTCGCCTATTTACTTTTCCATTGCTACTGTTACAATCACTACAAAACCCAAAAATATTACTTTTGCAACCGTGCGTTACTTCCATATTACTTTGCTACTGAATACTTTGCTGCAGATACTAAGTTATCCAGGTGTGGTTGAATTGACAACTCAACTGCTAATACTTTAGAATATTCTTTGGCTCCCCTTGTGTCAAATCAATAAATTTGGGTTGAATACTCTACCCTCGAAAACTGTTGCGATCCCCTATACTTGTGGGTTATCATGCAGCAACAGCTCCAAGCCGAACAGGATATGCTCAACGACAGATGAACCAAAGTCCTGGCAGCCAAAGAATACGACCTTGAATGCCCAACGAAGAGCTACCCGAAGTGCAAGGTGCTACCCCAATTCGATGATGAGGCCCTGGAGCCTATACCGCCAACGCGTAATGCTGCGGTAGAACCTGACCGACCACCACGTGGCCGGGACAGAGCGGCAAGTCAAGCCAAACACCAGCCTGCACCACCTCGCCGTAAAGGCAGAGAAACAACGGCTCCAGGATACACCTATGACCTATGCCAGGACCTGGACAATAGAGCCGGTCAGACCAGATCAATCTATGAATCACGGGGGCGTGCCCCAGCGCGAGAAGACGGCCATCAGGCCTGGCGCGACAAGCACAACCTCACCCGAGCCGAAAACCGCATACGGACATCATCTGAACTCCGTCGCGACATTGCCTGATACAGAGGCACCGCACACCCCTTATGCTTCACCGATGAGGTAATGGAGCACGAGTTCCCAGAAGGGTTTAAACCCGTAAACATTGAATCATACGATGGAACAAGAGATCCCGCAATATGGATCAAAGACTTTCTTCTCGATATCCACATGGACCGCGGTGATGGACTCCATGCCATCAAATACCTCCCCCTGAAACTCAAGGGACCAGCACGACACTGGCTAAACAGCCTTCCAAAAAACTCTATCGGTAGCTGACGTCCCTCTGACGATGGCGCCAGAAAGTTCTTGTCTGCTGGGACTATGTCGGTATTTCCCCAAAGAGGAAGGGATGATGTAGCACAGCGACGGTAGGTATTTCCCTCAGTGATGAAACCAAGGTTATCGAACCAGTAGGAGAACCAAGCAACACAAAGTAAACAACACCTGCACACAAATAACAAAACCTCGCAACCCGACGTGTTAAAGGGGTTGTCAATCCCTTCCGGGGTACGGCACCTCAAGATAGGCAAGCGAACGTGAGATAAATTGTAATAGATTGGTAGATCGAACGCCAAATAAAATAAAAGAGAATAAATTACAGTAAGGTATTTTTTTATTTTTCGTTTAATAGATCTGAAAATAAATGCAAGAGAAAAATAGATCGCAAAGGCAAATATATGAGAAAGAAGACCCAGGGGCGTAGGTTTCACTATTGGCTTCTCTCGACAAAAATAGCAAACGGTGGGTAAACAAATTACTGTTGGGCAATTGATAGAACTTCAAATAATCATGCCGATATCCAGGCAATGATCATTACATAGGCATCACGTCCAAGATTTGTAGACCGACTCCTGCCTGCATCTACCACTATTACTCCACACATCGACTGCTATCCAACATGCATCTAGTGTATTAAGTTCAAGGAGAAACGGAGTAATGCAATAAGAACAATGACACGATGTAGACAAGATCTATCTATGTAGAGATAGACCCCATTGTTTTATCCTAAGTAGCAACGATACATACGTGTCGACTCCCTTTCTGTCACTGGGATCAAGCACCGTGAGATCGGACCCACTACCGGGCACCTCTTCCCATTGCAAGACAAGTAGATCAAGTTGGCCAAACAAAACCCAAATATGGGAGAAGAAATATTAGGCTATAAGAGATCATGCATATAAGAGATCAAAGAAACTCAAATAACTTTCATGGATATAAAAAGATATAACTGATCATAAACTCAAAGTTCATCAGATCCCAACAAACACACCGCAAAAAGAGTTACATCATATGGATCTCCAAGAGACCATTGTATTGAGAATCAAAAGAGAGAGAGGAAGCCATCTAGCTACTAACTACGGACCCATAGGTCTATAAAGAACTACTCACGCATCATCGGAGAGGCACCAATGGAGGTGGTGAACCCCATCCGAGATGGTGTCTAGATTAGATCTGGTGGTTTTGGACACTGCGGTGGCTGGATGAATATTTCGTCGACTCCCCTAGGGTTCTGAGATTTTTGGGGTATTTATAGAGCAAAGAGGCAGTCCGGGGGCACCCGAGGTGGGCACAACCCAACAGGGTGCACCTGGGCCTCCTGGCGTGCCCTGGTGGGTTGTCCCCTCCTCGGGACTCCCCCCAGGTGCAACCAGGGTCCGTTGTGTTCCTTCTGGCCCATAAAAATTCTCCGTGAAGTTTCGGGGCATTTGGACTCCGTCTGATATTGATTTCCTGCGATGTAAAAAACATGCAAAAACAGCAAATGGCACTTGACACTATGTTAATAGGTTAGTACCAAAAAATGATATAAAATGACTATAAAATTATTATAAAACATCCAAGATTGATAATAAAACAGCATGGAACAATAAAAAATTATAGATACATTGGAGACGTATCAGCATCCCCAAGCTTAACTGCTGCTCGTCCTCGAGTAGGTAAGTGATAAAAACATAATTTTTGATGTGGAGTGCTGTTTATCATGTCATATCATATTCTTTTCTTTATAGCATGGACAATTGGACTTTTATTTGTTCAAAGCAATAGTCTAGTTTTGACACAATAATTTAGATACTCAAGCATATCAACAAGTAATCATGTCTTTCAAAATATCAATGCTAAAATAAGTTATCCCTAGCCCATCATGCTCAAACATTGATACATTCATGAAACACACTGGCATATTAGCTACACCCAATACTTAGGTACGATCATATTGCCTCTTAGTTGGTGCTTTTGTAAGATAAGATGGAGACTCAAATTCAAAAATAAAATTTGTATAAATTAAAAGAAAGGCCCTTCGCAGAGGGAAGTAGGGATTTGTAGAGGTGCCAGACCTCAAAGCGAAAAATTAGAGATAAAAACATTTTGGGAGGTGTATCCATCCCACCAACGAAAATGACTTAGAGTTCCGAACACTTTCCATGCTAGATATGCCATAGGCGGTTCCCAAACAGAAAATAAAGTTTATTCCTTTTTCCACCATTCTTTCACTTTCCATGGCTAGCCGTATCCACGGTTGCCCTCCATACCAACACTTTCCAAAGAATTTATTATTTGACAACATAAAGTAAATTCATTTTTTCATTTCGGGACTGGGCATCCCTAAAACCTTTGCCTTACTCTCGTGCAATGACAAGTGAATAAACACCCATCATGAGAATAACACATCCAGCATGGAAAATATTAGCCACTCGTCACCGTTCCGCGAGCGAAACGAACACACAGAAGAGAAGTTTATTTTGAAAATTAGAGATGGCACATGCAAATTTACTTAGAACGGCAAAAGAATACCACATATAGGTAGATATAATGGACTCATGTGGCAAAACTGGTTTAAAGGATTTTGGATGCACAAGTAGAGATCATACTTGGTGCAAAATGAAGGCTAGCAAAAGATTGAGAAGCGGGCAACCAAGAAACGAATAATCTCATAAGCAAGCATTAAGCATAATTAACACCGAATAATGCACCACAAGTAGGATATAATTTCACTTCATGACTATTGACTTGCATAGGGAATCACAAATCTTAACACCAATATTTTTACTAAAGCATAATTACTCATCAACACAACTCACATATCATATCATCATATCTCAAAACTATTACTAAGAATGAAGTTTATTTTGTCCAATGATCTTCATGAATTTTTTTACTTTATCCTTCTTGGATATATATCACTTTGGGACTAATTTTCATGTGTTGCTTTTCATAAGCTCAAACAAATATAAGTGAAGATCATGAGCATAAAGGTGTTTATTTCTCTCAAAATAATTTAAGTGAAGCAAGGGAGAATTTCTTCAAAATTTTACTAACTCTCAAATAAATCCAAGTGAAGAAAGAGAGAATTTCTTCAAAAGTACTAAGCACACCATGCTAAAAAAGATATAAGTGAAGCACTAGAGCAAGTCCTAGCTCATAAAAGATTTAAGTGAAGCATAGAGAGCAATTCTAACAAGTCATGAAATAAATTTGGCTCTCTCAAATAAGTGTGTACAGCAAGGATTGATGACTTAAAACACAAAATAAAACAAGCAAAGACTCATATCATACAAGACGCTCCAAGCAAAACACATATCATGTGACGAATAAAAATATAGCTTCGAGTAAAATACCGATGGTCGTTAGAAGAAAGAGGGGATGCCACTCAGGGGCATCCCCGATCTTAGTTGGTTTCTCATCCTTGAATAATAGCTTGGTATGCCAGGGCATCCCCAATCTTAGGCTCTTCTATCCTTCTTTCATCCATCGTAAGATAACCCAAAACTTGAAAACTTCAATCACACAAAACTCAACAAAACCTTCGTGATATCCGTTAGTACAAGAAAGCAAACCACTACTATAAGTATTGTATCAAACCAATCCATTTTTTTTATTATATCTACTATATTCCAACTTTTCTATGGCAAAAACTCATCAAAGAAAACCATAGAGCCATCAAAATAAGCACACAACACAAAGAAAACAGAATCTGTCAAAACAAAACAGTCTGTAGCAATCTGATACTTTCGAATAATTCTGTAACTCATTCGGCCAAATTAGGACGACCTAGGTAATTTGTATATTAATCCTCTGCAAAATTAATCAGGGTAAAAGCACTTTTATGTGATTTATGAAAATTATTTTCGTGAGTGCATAAGTTTCTGTTTTTCAGCAAGATCAAACAACTATCACCCAAGAAGATCCTAAAGGCTTTACTTGGCACAAACAGTAATTAAAACACAAAAACACAATCATATCAGTAGAATAATTGTGCAAACACACAAGAACATAAAGCAAAAAAGCAAAAATAAAATTTATTCATTGGGTTTCCTCCCAACAAGCGCTATAGTTTTACGCCATTAGCTAGGCAGAAAGCAAGGATCTAGGTTTTGTCATCTTTGGTTCAAGATCCATAAGATGCCTTCATAATTGATTCATAAGGTGGCTTAATTCTTGTTCTAGGATAGTGTTCCATACCCTTCCTCAAAGGAAATTGGAACTCAATATTGCCTTCTTTCATATCAATCACGACACCGATAGTGCGTAAAAATGGTCTACCAAGAATAATTGGACAAGACGGATTGCAATCAATATCAAGAACAATAAAATCTATGGGAACATAATTCCTATTTGCAAGAATAATAACATCGTTAATTCTTCCCATAGGCTTTTTAATAGTAGAATCCGCCAAGTGAAAATTCAAAGAACGTTCTTCAAGATTAGTAAGACCAAGCACATCACATAAAGATTTCGGAAATGCAGAAACACTAGCACCCAAGTCACATAAAGCAAAACACTCATAATTTTTAATCTTGACTTTGATAGTATGTTCCCATTCATCATGCAATTTTCTAGGAATTGAAACTTCTAATTCCAACTTTTCTTCCAAAGCTTTTATCATAGCATCAACAATATGTTTAGTAAAAGCTTTGTTTTGTTCATAAGCATGGGGTGAGTTTAACATGGTTTGCAACAAAGAAATACAATCAATCAAAGAGAAACTATCATAATTAAAGTCTTTGTAATCAAAAAGAGTGGGCACATCACTAGTTAAAGTTTTGACCTCTCCAAATCCACTTTCATCAATTTTCTCAACAAGATTTTCACCCTCCGAAATATTGGGACGCCTTCTACCTAAAGTTGACTCTTCTACAGTCCCTTTTTCATCAATCTTAACTCTACTAAACAAGGAATCAATAGAAGAAACACCAATCATTTTAAGATCTTCATCACTTTTATGAAGGAAATCACTAGAAAACGCTTTTTCTAAAAATTCTCTTTTAGCTCTAAGCATAGCAGTTCTTTTCTTACTTTCATCCATAGAAACATAAAGAGCTTAAATTGATTCATCAACTTTAGGCACAAAATTTTTCAACTTGAGATTTTCCACATCAAGAGCAATTCTATCAACACTTCTAGACAAATCATCAATCTTATTCAACTTTTCTTCGATGGTAGTATTGAAAACTTTTTGCGTGTTGATAAATTCTCTAATATTGTTCTCAAGATCAGAGGTGTTCCTATTATTATTATTATTATTATTATTATTATTATTATTATTATTATTATAAGATTGATTTCCATAGGAATTACAATAATTATTAGAGGAATTGCTAGGAAAAGGCCTAGGATTAAAATTACCTCTATAAGCATTGTTATTGAAATTATTTCGAGAGATAAAATTCACATCTATGGCATCACTATTTTTCTCAATCAAAGTAGACAAAGGCATATCATTAAAATCAATAGGAGCACTTTTACTAGCAACCAATTTCATAAGAGCATCAACTTTATCACTCAAAGAAGAAATTTCTTCAACCGAATTAACTTTTTTGCTAGTAGGCGCCCTTTGGGTATGCCATTGTGAATAATTTGCCATGATATTATCAAGCAATTTGGTGGCTTCAACCAAAGTAATTTCCATAAAAGTACCGCCCGCGGCGGAATCTAAAAGATCGAGAAACAAAATTCAACCCCGCATAAAATTTTTGTATGATCATCTAAAGATTTAACCCATGAGTTTGGGCAATTCCTTAGCATCATTTTCATCCTTTCCCAAGATTGTCCTACTACCATGGGATCTTGTTCACCCAACCCCCACCGGGAACTGTTCATCAAGAGGCAGCTTCGATCGGCTTCAGTTAGTAGCAGTAGCGAAGGAATCACTCGGGTTCAGTTAATAGCAAGGGATCGATCGGGGTTCAGTAACGTAGCTAGTGCAATCGCTCGGGTCCAGTTAGAGTCCAATGCCTCACTCGGATTCAGTTAGAGCGCAACGCCTCGCACACATGTGCCTACGTGTATGAAATAAACGTGCAAACCTCCGTGCATCGCTCGGCCCCGACCACCCACCCTAACCGGGAACTCCCCGATATTCCTCGCCCTCGCTTCTTCTACCATGATTTTTTCCATCATGGACGGCCCAAAGAATGTCATGTAGCTGCGTCTCCGTTCCGCCCTGGACAAAAAGCCCATTTTATGTCATGATTTTTTTTCATAGAAGTAGGAGCCCACCACATCTATGATGATACCGGGTTTTTTCACAATTACCATCATAGAAGTATCATAAGCATGACAGAAATTTTTTCGTTCGGCCAAAAATGTCATGGATTTGTCTTCTTTTTTGTAGTGCACAAGGCTATTCCCAAGTTGAGGGTATCGAATACGGTGAAACCTTTGCTCCTGTTGCTCGTCTTGAATCTATTCGTTTGTTGCTTGCTTATGCTTATCATCATAACTTAAGTTGCAACAAATGGATGTGAAGAGTGCCTTTCTTAATGGTCCTCTTAATGAGTTGGTGTATGTCAAACAACCCCCGGGGATTGAGGATCCCAAGTTCCCCAATCATGTGTACCAACGCGATAAGCCGCTCTATGTCCTTAAGCAAGCCTCACATGCGTGGTATGAGCACCTTACCGAGTTGTTGCAAGATCGTGGGTTTGAAATTGGGAAAATCGACCCCACTCTTTTTACTAAGAAGGTCAAAGGGGAGTTATTTGTATGCCAACTATATGTCGATGATATTATCTTTGGTTCTTCTAACAAAGCTTTCAATGATGAGTTTGCCGCACTCATGACCACGAAGTTTGAGGTGTCCATGATGGGAGAGTTGAAGTTCTTTCTCGGGTTCGAAGTCAAACAAAGAAGAGAAGGAATCTTCATCAACCAAGCCAAATACACTCAAGACATGCTCAAGAGATTCAAGCTGAGTGATGTCAAGCCGGCTTCTACAGAAATGCCTACCAAATGCCAACTTGACATTGATCCCATTAGTAAAGCGGTGGATCAAAAGGTATATCATTCTATGATTGGCTCATTGCTTTACCTTTGTGCATCTAGGCCGGATATCATGTTGAGTGTGGGAATTTGTGCACGATTTGAAGCCTCACCTAAGGAAAGCCACTATGTGGCAGTCAAGCGAATCTTTCCATATTTGGCTCATACCCAAAACTTTTGCTTATGGTACCCTACAGGAGCAAACTTCAATCTCGTGGGATTTTCAGATTCGGATTGGGCGGGAGACAAAGTGTATAGGAAGTCAACTTCCGGAGGGTGCCAATTTCTTGGTCGCTCTTTGGTGAGTTGGTCTTCTAAGAAGCAAAGTTGTGTGTATCTCTCCTCAACCGAAGCCGAGTATGTAGCCGCTGGTATTTGTTGTGCTCAACTTCTATGGATGAGGCAAACTTTAAAGGATTACAGTGTCATTTGTGACAAAGTACCTCTTTGGTGTGACAATAAAAGTGCCATCAAGATTTCTCTCAACCCGGTGCAACACTTCAAGACGAAGCATATTGAGATTTGGTATCACTTCATCAGGGATCACATTAGGCGAGGGGAGATTGATTTTAACTATGTCAACACTGATGATAACGTTGCAGATATTTTCACAAAGCCTTAAGATTTCGTGAGTTAAGGCATGAGCTAAATATCATCGATTTGAGCAATGTGACTTGAACCTTTGCACACCCCACCATACTCATCATGTTGTCTTGTTTAGGTGTAGGCATGGACATAGGGGGAGTACTGTTGTTCTCTCAGTGAACTCTCCCTCCCCCATTATGCATAAATTGATCAACTCTTTCACATTCGCCATTTTTATGGCACTTGTGCTTCAAAGACGAGTTTTGGTCATGGGCCCAAGGATAATTCTTCACGGTGCCATACCAATTGACTCAAACATAGGTGGCCCCAGCCACCGCACTCTCTTCATGAGAGGCTTTGGTTCGATGTTTGGCCCTTGTTTTCTCTTTGCTTACTTTTTGGACCTTGTTCGTGGTTAAGTTGCTTCATTTGTGTTTTCTCATGTGTATCCTTTTGCTTGAAGCTCTTTGATTTATCTTCATGCCTTCGTGTCTTCCAAATTTCCTTAGCTTGTCTGTATTGCAAAGGCCATTTTATTTCTCTCTTGCCAAAACCTGCACTTTCTTGGGCATGTGGTACTACCGTGGAATGCCACGGTACTACCGCTCGAGGTGGGTGGCTCTAGTGATTGCATAGCTGCGACCATGGCACGGTACTACCACCTCCAGCGCGATAGTAAATTTTTACTGCCTCTGCGCCCGCAGTGCGGTACTACCGCCCGGGCAGTACAAGGAGCGGTAGTACCGCCCGGTGCGTGGATGTAAAATTTCACTTCCGCCCCGAGCGTGGTACTATCGCGCCAACCCGGAGTAGTACTACTGCGATGACCTGCGGTACTATCGCGCCATCCAGACCGCGGGGTTAAGTGCGGGCAGGGGGAGTCCCAACTCCCCCATACCCATTCATCTATTCCCCCCACGTCTCTATCTCTCCTACCAAAGAATGGCGCCATAGGACCTCGTCGGATCTCCGTCTCCGACCACTCTCCTCTCATTTCAACCGGTGGGATCGTTCCCCACATCGCCCTCTTGCCATGGACCCCGGTATCTCCCCTAGTCCTTCTTGATACGTCTCAAACATATCTATAATATTTTATTGTTCCATGCTATTATATTATGTTAATGGTCGACATTTCACTCTTAGACCATTGGTCATCGAATCACCATTCTAACATTGATCATGCTACCTAAGCCCATATTTCGGCTGCACCTTTCAACCAATGTTAATTGTGTATGATTTCCTCGAGCATACCTCATTATATCATTTGATCTGGCGAATGTTATCTCCTTGTTCACATAATTGTGGAATCCATCTTGTTGGTAATCTCGATGAATTGTCGCTGAGTCCATCAACCACCTCCTCATCCTCTCCTTGGTTTAATGATGAACTCTTGTTTTGGAACGCGCTTCCATAGCTCATTGCCCGAGAATCTTACAGTGTCCTCTCGACAATTTGTGTTGCACCTTTTTCTTCTCAGGCATCCCGAGTCTGAGGTATCCTGACCAATCGAATCTGAACCTCGGTCAGATATGATGGTTGGAATATATTTCCAAGAGTTATAACATGGGTCTTTTATATGACCCGGTAAGATGATGTCCTGCCTAGCACACCTGGCCGTAGGACCTATTATTATAAGTTTCCTTTTTAGCAAGGTTACTCATTCTTCCATGAGGGAATTGTAAGACTTATAAGTTGATCCTGATGGATCCTTTGTGTATACAAGGTCTGACCTTTGCTTGAAGACCATGTCAGTGCTATCTCGAAGCATGTCTATGGTACTCCGATTTTCAATAAGAACATTTGAAGCACCATGCTAAATGTTTCGTGTTGAAATTACCCAAACATCGTTGTATGGGTAATGTCATGAAATTACTCTCCTCTTATCTAAAGGGTTTTCTACTTTATATCCTGTCGTGGATATCATCCTCTGCTTGACTTTGGGAAGCATATACCCCTGATATATGTGTATAAACACATTTTCCTTTCCGTTGTTTTGTTCAACCTTTCTTATAATCTACTTAACTGAGCAGTGGTAATTCCCTGCTTAGGTAAGCACCTCGTGGTACAACTCTGCCAGCAAGACCCTATTACTATAATTGATGACATTTCGGTTGCCACCGATGGACGAGAACTTTGCCTAATGGTCCGCCTCGTACAACAAGCAGGAAAATAGTTCTCTTCGTCCCTCGCCCTTGGTATCGACATTGTTGCCAACATAACTGATAGGCTACCCTCTGACATGTCTTGCTATCATGACCGTGCAAGATATCAACGCTTTTCCAACTTTTAACCACATGGTGGGCCCATAACCCATAGTTCCACAGGATCGAAACCTGACTCTCCTATACACCCCCAGTTTCCAAAGTTATTCCTCGCGCTTGACTTCTTATGTAACTCACGGGCCACCTGCCAAGTGATCTATTCGGGTATCAGACGCAATACTTATTCTTGTTGCTCTGAACCCCTTTCACCCTCTGATTAGGCATCGAACGCTTGCCTGTCCATTTGAAACTTCTCATGGTACCTTCTTGCTTGGCTCTCGATGTGTTTCATTTGACCAACTCGAGAGATACCCCTATGTTCATTCATGGGATACCCCCAATGGTTAACCCTTATAGCATTCTATCATTGTCAAACTGCCCCTTACCTATTCGTAAGTACGAGACTGACCCCGAGGAAAGGATGCGACTTCGTCAAGATGACCTGAAGTAGGAAAATGAAGACATCAACGACAGGGATCAACTTCTTCATGAAGAGCAAGCCAGCATGAGAAGACCCGCTAGATTCGTAACCAAAACCTTTGCCCCTTTCACTACCTCTTAAATCTCGGGACGAGATTTCTTTTAGTGGAGGAGAATTGTGACGCCCGGATAATTAGGCTACAGTAATCCCCGTTAATGACGCAATGTCACCTCTGTCACTATAGTTAATCTCGGGTTAGTTCAAAAAAACTGATTCGAAATTTAAATTCAAAATCAAGTCAAACAATTAAAGTTTTCAAAAGTCAAAACTAAAATGTTCTCAATGTGACAAATAAATCATGGATAATACTGGTGGAGAAACCACACTTTTATAAAATATTTAAATAATAAAAGATGAATAAAACATCAGCAAAACTATTATTTAAATGCTTTTAATATTAAACTGTTACAAAACTATTTCTAGTTTGGGTAGAAAATTGATGTGGCATTGCATAATTGGTAACCCCAATTTAGGTGCCACTTTGGTATATTATTGAAACTATAATAGATGGGAACAAAAAAAACAGGAAAGTATAAATAAAAGGAAAAGCCAAGGGAAAAGGAAAAGGGCCCCCTGGCCCAACTGGCCCAGCTGGCCGATGAACCGGCCAGCCCAGTCGACGCCTCCTTATCTTCCCCTGCCCACTACCAAACCCTAACCACACCCACTCCCTCCCCCATGAACCGCACTCACTCCTCCCTCTGCCCCCGATCTAGATCGGGAAAACGGCGCCCCGATCCCCATCGCCTCGACATGCATCGCCGCCCCACAGCGTCTCGATCCTCCACCGCGGCGCCACCTCGCTGGCGCCGCACCTCCCGGCCTCCTTCCTCTCCCTCGTGCACCGCTTCGTCTTCCCCGAGCTCCGTGCACACTCCGTCCATGGCCACCTTGACCTCCCGCCGCACGTCGTCGTCGTCGGTCTACTCGCCTCCGGCCACCCCTCCGACCTACCGGCCTCCCCGAGCGCTTCCCCGACTCCTCCCCGAGCACGTTGCCTAACCCCTACAACCATGATGTGAGCCATAATCCATTCCGCCCTTCTCCCCTGCTTTCGTCGCCGTAGGCCGAGCACCTGGCCGCGCCCACTGCCGCCCTGTCGCCGCACACCTTGGCCACTGTCCGCGCCTGGACACGCCCCTGCACCGCGGGTCGGCGCTTCCGACTGCGTGCGCCGCGCGCCCCTGGCGCATCCATGCCACGCGCCTCGCCGCGCCTCTTCTACCCCCGCTGCTCTGCTGCTGCCGCCGCTTCCTCTGGCCGCTACTGTCACGCCGCCCCGCCTCAACCGCTGCGCGCCTCCGCCTCCCTGCCGCCGGCCCCGCCCGAGTGGCCGAGCTCCACCGCCTGGCCTCGCGCCCATGCCTGGGGCCAACACCATGCGCCTGCATCGTTCGGGCGATGCCCGAAACCCGCATGCCCAGCGCCCGTGAGCCTCCCCCAGAGCCACTGACTAGGAAGCCCCACCCCAGAATGAATTAAAAAAAGAGTTAAAAAAATAAATTAGTAATTAATTAATTAATAAGTTAATTAATCATATTTCACTAATCTAATCGAAATGAATTAACCTAATCATTTAGTTAACTATTTAATCATGTTTAATTAACCTGTGACTATGACGAACGGGCCCCACGTGCCAGGGTTGACCTAGTCAACCTGTAGACCTGCTGACAGCATGCTGATGTCACGCTGACCCAATAATTACCTTTTCTAATTAATTAAAATCTGGTAATTCCAAAATTGAATTAAAACTTTAAAAATTAATATAAAATAAACCGTAGCTCGGATGGAAAAACTTTGTACATGAAAGTTGCTCAGAACGACGAGACGAATCCGGATACGTAGGCCGTTCGCCCGCCACACATCCCTAGCATAGAAAACACAAAACTTTCCCCCTCCGGTTCATCTGTCCGAAAACGCGAAACACTGGGAATACTTTCCCGGATGTTTCCCCCCTTCGCCGGTATCACCTCCTACCGCGTTAGGGCACACCTAGCACCGCGCATTGTCATGTCTTCCATCGTCATGCTTATGTTTGTATTATATTTATTATCCCCCCCCCTCTTCTCTCGCTAAACACCGAGATCGACGCCGCTGCTACCCCGATCGACTACGGTGTTGACGACCCCTCCTTCTTGCCAGGGCAACCAGGCAAGCCCCCCCCTTGATCACCAGATATCGCATATTCCTTCTCTCTACTACTTGCATTAGAGTAGTGTAGCATGTTACTGCTTTTGGTTAATCCTATTCTGATGCATAGCCTGTCATTGTTGCTACAGATATTACCCTTACCTGCTATCCTACTGCTTAGAATAGGATGCTAGTACTTCATCAGTGGCCCTACACTCTTGTCCGTCTGCCATGCTATACTACTGGGTCGTGATCACTTCGGGAGGTGATCACGGGCATATGCTATATACTTTATACTGTTACATTACTTATGATAGTGTTTGGAGATGGGGGCTAAAGGGGCAGGTGGCTCCATCCCGTAGAGGTGGGCCTGGGTTCCCGACAGCTCCCGACTGTTACTTCGTGGCAGAGCAATAGGGCAGGTTGAGACCACCTAGGAGAGAGGTGGGCCTGGCCCTAGTCGGCGTCCGCGGTTACTTCAAAATAACACGCTTAACAAGTTGTTGGTATTTGATCTGAGTCTGGCCATTTGGTCTATACGCACTAACCAACTACGTGGGAAAGATATGGGCACTCGACGTCATGGTATCGGCCGAAGCCTTCGTGACGTCAGCAACTGAGCGGCGCGCGCCGAATTGGAATGTAAGCCTGCTCTTGTATTAAGGGGGCTAGTTCTGCTTCCGACCGTCATCGCAACGTGCAGGTGTGCAATGGGTGTGATCCGGCGTGCTAACCGGCGTGCTGACCTCTCTGTTGTGCCTAGGTAGGGCCGCGATGTGTTGATATTCCGAGGACGGGCATGACCAAGGAAAGTGTGTCTGGCCAAATGGGATCGAGCGTGTTGGGTTATGTGGTGCACCCCTGCAGGGAAATTTATCTATTCGAATAGCCGTGATCTTCGGTAACAGGACGACTTAGAGTTGTACCTTGACCTTATGACAACTAGAACCGGATACTTAATAAAACACACCCTTCCAAGTGCCAGATACAACCCGGTGATCATTCTCTAACAGGGCGACGAGGAGAGGATCGCCGGGTAGGTGTATGCTATACGATGCTACTTGGTGAACTTACCATCTACTCTCTTCTACATGCTGCAAGATGGAGGCTGCCAGAAGCCTAGTCTTCGGTAGGATTAGCTATCCCCCTCATATTCTTGCATTCTGCAGTTCAGTCCACCGATATTGCCCCTTTACACAGATACCCATGCATATTTAGTGTAGATCCTTGCTTGCGAGTACTTTGGATGAGTACTCATGGTTGCTTTTCTCCCTCTATTCCCCCTTTCCTTTTTACCTAGTTGTCGCAACCAGATGTTGGAGCCCCGGAGCCAGATGCCACCGTCGACGACGACCCCTACTACATCGAGGGTGCCTACTACTACGTTCAGGCCACCGATGACCAGGAGTAGTTTAGGAGGATCCCAGGCAGGAGGCATGCGCCTCTTTCGATCTATATCCCAGTTTGTGATAGCCTTCTTAAGGCAAACTTGTCTAACTTATGTCTGTACTCAGATTTTGTTGCTTCCGGTGACTCGTCTATGATCGAGCACTTGTATTCGAGCCCTCGAGGCCCCTGACTTGTATTATGATGCGTGTATGACTTATTTATGTTTTTAGAGTTGTGTTGTGATATCTCCCCGTGAGTCCCTGATCTTGATCGTACACGTTTGCGTGCATGATTAGTGTACGATTAAATCGGGGGCGTCACAATGATCATGTTTTGTAACCGAGTTATCGGCAACTGGCAGGAGCCATATGGTTGTCGCTTTATTGTATGCAATGCAATCGCCCTGTAATGCTTTACTTTATCACTAAGGGGTAGCGATAGTCGTAGAAGCATAAGATTGGCGAGACGACAACGATGCTACGATGGAGATCAAGGTGTCGCGCCGGTGATGATGGTGATCATGACGGTGCTTCGGAGATGGAGATCACAAGCACAAGATGATGATGGCCATATCATATCACTTATATTGATTGCATGTGATGTTTATCTTTTATGCATCTTATATTGCTTTGATTGACGGTAGCATTATAAGATGATCTCTCACTAAATTTCAAGATAAAGGTGTTCTCCCTGAGTATGCACCGTTGCCAAAGTTCATCGTGCCCAGACACCACATGATGATCAGGTGTGATAAGCTCTATGTCCATCTACAACGGGTGCAAGCCAGTTTTGCACACGCAGAATACTCAGGTTAAACTTGACGAGCCTAGCATATGCAGATATGGCCTCGGAACACTGAGATCGAAAGGGAGGGCGTGAATCATATAGTAGATACAATCAACATAGTGATATTCACCATTGAAAGCTACTCCATTTCACGTGATGATTGGTTATGGTTTAGTTGATATGGATCACGTGATCACTTAGAGGATTAGAGGGATGTCTATCTAAGTGGGAGTTCTTAAGTAGCATGATTAATTGAAATTTAATTTATCATGAAGTTAGTACTTGATAGTATCTTGCTTGTCTATGTTGATTGTAGATAGATGGCCCATGCTGTTGTTTCGTTGAATTTTAATGCGTTCATTGAGAAAGCAAAGTTGAAAGATGATGGTAGCAATTACACGGACTGGGTCTGTAACTTGAGGATTATCCTCATTGCTGCACAGAAGAATTACGTCCTGGAAGCACTACAAGGTGCCAAACCTGCTGCAGGAGCAACACCAGATGTTATGAACGTCTGGCAGAGCAAAGCTGATGACTACTCGATATTTCAGTGTGCCATGCTTTACATCTTAGAACCGGGACTTCAATGACGTTTTGAACGTCATGGAGCATATGAGATGTTCCAGGAGTTGAAGTTAATATTTCAAGCAAATGCCCAGATTGAGAGATATGAAGTCTCCAATAAGTTCTACAGCTGCAAGATGGAGGAGAATAGTTCTGTCAGTGACAATATACTCAGAATGTCTGGGTATAACAATCACCTGATTCAACTAGGTGTTAATCTTCCGGATGATAGCGTCATTGACACAATTCTTCAATCACTACCACCAAGCTACAAGAGCTTCGTGATGAACTATAACATGCAAGGGATGGATAAGACGATTCCCGAGCTCTTCGCAATGCTAAAAGCTGTGGAGGTAGAAATCAAGAAGGAGCATAAAGTGTTGATGGTTAATAAGACCACCAGTTTCAAGAAAAAGGGCAAAGGGAAGAATAAGGGGAACTTTAAGAAGAACAACAAGCAAGTTGTTGCTCAAGAGAAGAAACCCAAGTCTGGACCTAAGCCTGAGACTGAGTGCTTCTACTGCAAGCAGACTGGTCAATGGAAGCGGAACTGCCCCAAGTATTTGGCAGATAAGAAGGATGGCAAGGTGAACAAAGGTATATGTGATATACATGTTATTGATGTGTACCTTACCAGAGCTCGCAGTAGCACCTGGGTATTTGATAGTGGTTCTGTTGCTAATATTTGCAACTCAAAACAGGGACTACATATTAAGCGAACACTGGCCAAGGACAAGGTGACGATGCGCATGGGAAACGGTTCCAAAGTCGATGTGATCGCCGTCGGCATGCTACCTCTACATCTACCTTCGAGATTAGTATTAGACCTAAATAATTGTTATTTGGCGCCAGCGTTGAGCATGAACATTATATCTAGGTCTTGTTTGATGCGAGATGGTTATTCATCTAAATCAGAGAATAATGGTTGTTCTATTTATATGAGTAATATCTTTTATGGTCATGCACCATTGAAGAGTGGTCTATTTTTGATGAATCTCGATAGTAGTGATACACATATTCATAATGTTGAAGCCAAAAGATGCAGAGTTGATAATGATAGAGCAACTTATTTGTGGCACTGCCGTTTGGGTCATATTGGTGTAAAGCGCATGAAGAAACTCCATACTGATGGACTTTTGGAATCACTTGATTATGAATCACTTGGTACTTCCGAACCATGCCTCATGGGCAAGATGACTAAAACTCTGTTCTCCGGAACTATGGAGCGAGCAACTGATTTATTGGAGATCATACATACTGATGTATGTGGACCAATGAATATTGAGGCTCGCGACGGGTATCGTTATTTTCTCACCTTCACATATTGGAATAAACGCTTTGATAGTGTGATCAAAGCATTTGGTTTTATACAGACTTCTGGAGAAGCTTGTATTTACAAGAAAGTGAGTGGGAGCTCTGTAGCATTTCCGATATTATATGTGGATGACATATTGTTGATTGGAAATGATATGGAATTTCTAGATAGCATAAAGGGATACTTGAATAAGAGTTTTTCAATGAAGGACCTCGGTGAAGCTGCTTATATATTGGGCATCAAGATCTATAGAGATAGATCAAGACGCTTAATTGGACTTTCACAAAGCACATACCTTGACAAAGTTTTGAAGAAGTTCAAAATGGATCAAGCAAAGAAAGGGTTCTTGCCTGTGTTACAAGGTGTGAAGTTGAGTAAGACTCAATGCCCGACCACTGCAGAAGATAGAGAGAAGATGAAAGATGTTCCCTATGCTTCAGCCATAGGCTCTATCATGTACGCAATGTTGTGTACCAGACCTGATGTGTGCCTTGCTATAAGTTTGGCAGGGAGGTACGAAAGTAATCTAGGAGTGGATCCCTGTACAGCGGTCAAGAACATCCTGAAATACGTGAAAAGGACTAAGGATATGTTTCTCGTTTATGGAGGCAACAAAGAGCTAGTCATAAATGGTTACGTCGATGCAAGCTTTGACACTGATCCAGACGATTCTAAATCGCAAACCGGATACGTGTTTACATTGAACCGTGGAGCTGTCAGTTGGTGCAGTTCTAAACAAAGCATTATGGAGGGATCAACGTGTGAAGCGGAGTACATAGCTGCTTCGGAAGCAGCAAATGAAGGAGTCTGGATGAAGGAGTTCATATCCGATCTAGGTGTCATACCTAGTGCATCGGGTCCAATGAAAATCTTTTGTGACAATACTGGTGCAATTGCCTTGGCGAAGGAATCCAGATTTCACAAGAGAACCAAGCACATCAAGAGACGCTTCAATTCTATCCGGGATTTAGTCCAGGTGGGAGACATAGAAATTTGCAAGATACATACGAATATGAATGTTGCAGACCCGTTGACTAAGCCTCTTCCACGAGCAAAACATGATCAGCACCAAGGCTCCATGGGTGTTAGAATCATTACTGTGTAATCTAGATTATTGTCTCTAGTGCAAGTGGGAGACTGAAGGAAATATGCCCTAGAGGCAATAATAAAGTTATTATTTATTTCCTTATATCATGATAAATTTTTATTATTCATGCTAGAATTGTATTAACCGAAAAGATAATACTTGTGTGAATACATAGACAAACAAAGTGTCACTAGTATTCCTCTACTTGACTAGCTCGTTGATCAAAGATGGCTATCTTTCCTAGCCATTGACATGAGTTGTCATTTGATTAACGGGATCACATCATTAGAAGAATGATGTGATTGACTTGACCCATTCCGTTAGCTTAGCACTCGATCATTTAGTATATTGCTATTGCTTTCTTCCCGACTTATACATGTTCCTATGACTATGAGATTATGCAACTCCCGTTTACCGGAGGAACACTTTGTGTGCTACCGAACGTCACAACATAACTGGGTGATTATAAAGGTGCTCTACAGGTGTCTCCAAAGGTACTTGTTGGGTTGGCATATTTCAAGATTAGGATTTGTCACTCCGATTGTCGGAGAGGTATCTCTGGGCCCACTCGGTAATGCACATCACTTAAGCCTTGCAAGCATTACAACTAATGAGTTAGTTGCGGGGTGATGTATTATGGAACGAGTAAAGAGACTTGCCGGTAACGAGATTGAACTAGGTATTGAGATACCGACGATCGAATCTCGGGCAAGTAATATACCAATGACAAAGGGAACAACGTATGTTGTTATGCGGTCTGACCGATAAAGATCTTCATAGAATATGCGGGAGCCAATATGAGCATCTAGGTTCCGCTATTGGTTACTGACCGGAGACGTGTCTCGGTCATGTCTACATAGTTCTCAAACCCGTAGGGTCCGCACGCTTAAAGTTTCGATGACGATTATATTATGAG
This sequence comes from Triticum aestivum, assembly GCF_018294505.1. NCBI lineage: Eukaryota > Viridiplantae > Streptophyta > Magnoliopsida > Poales > Poaceae > Triticum > Triticum aestivum. The sequence goes on from NC_057806.1 coordinate 64,774,995, forward strand.
TTTTGATGTACCGAAGGTAGTTCAGAGTCCCGGATGTGATCACGGACATGACGAGGAGTCTCGAAATGGTCGAGACATGAAGATTGATATATTGGAAGCCTATATTAGGATATAGGAAGTGTTCCAGGTGAAATCAGGATTTTACCAGAGTACCGGGGGTTACCGGAACCCCCCCCCCCCCGGGGGGGGGGGGGGGGGTTAATGGGCCTACATGGGCCTTAGTGGATAATAGGAGGGGCGGCCAGGGCAGGACGCGTGGCTAGGGCGGCGCCCCCCCTTTCCTTCTTCTCCTCTTCCTCCTTCCCCCCTTCTCCTAATCCAACTAGGAAGGGAGGGAGTCCTACTCCCGGTGGGAGTAGGACTCCTCCTGGCCGGCCGCCTCTCCCCCCCTTGCTCCTTTATATACAGGGGCAGGGGGCACCCTAGAGACATAGCAATTGATCTGTTGATCTTTTAGCCGTGTGCGGTGCCCCCCTCCACCATAGTCCACCTCAATAATATTGTACCGGTGCTTAGGCGAAGCCCTGCGTCGGTAGAACATCATCATCGTCACCATGCCATCGTGCTGACGAAACTCTCCCTCAACACTTGGCTGGATCGGAGTTCGAGGGACGTCATCGGGCTGAACATGTGCTGAACTCGGAGGTGCCGTGCGTTTGGTACTTGATCGGTCGGATCGTGAAGACGTACGACTACATCAACCGCGTTGTGCTAAACGCTTCCGCTTTCGGTCTACGAGGGTACGTGCACTCTCCCCTCTCGTTGCTATGCATCACCATGATCTTGCATGTGCGTAGCAATTTTTTTGAAATTACTACGTTCCCCAACAATGACTTCACATAGAAAGAGTAGGATGATTAAAAGTTGTTGAGAGTTGACAAACATAGCTTTGGTTATCGTTGCAATTAATAGGAAGTAATAAAGAAAGAGAGGTTTCACATATAAATATACTATCTTGGACATCTTTTATGATTGTGAGCACTCATTAAAATATGACATGCTAAAGAGTTGATGTTGGACAAGGAAGACAACATAATGGGTTATGTTTTCTTATATCTGAGATAAAGTATATTGTCATGGATCATCCAACATGTTGATCTTGCCTTTCCCCCTCATGCTAGCCAAATTCATTGCACCAAGTAGAGATACTACTTGTGCTTCAAAAAACCCTTAACCCAGTTTTTCCATGAGAGTCCACCATATCTACCTATGGATTGAGTAAGATCCTTCAAGTAAGTTGTCATCGGTGCAAGCAATAAAAATTGCTCTCTGAATATGTATGATTGATTGGTGTGGAGGAAATAAGCTTTATACGATCTTGTGATGTGGAAGAAATAAAAGCGACGGACTACATAATAAAGGTTCATATCACAAGTGGCAATATAAAGTGACGTTCTTTCGCACTAAGATTTTGTGCATCCAACTCTGAAAGCGCATGGCAACCTCTGCTTCCCTCTGCGAAGGGCCTATCTTTTATGTTCATCTTCTACCTTATGCAAGAGTCGTGGTGATCTTCACCTATCCTTTTTACATTTTATCCTTTGGCAAGCACAGTATGTTGGAAAGATCCTAATATATATGTCTAATTGGATGTAAGTTAGCATGAACTATTATTGTTGACATTACTCTTGAGGTAAAAGGTTGGGAGGCGAAACTATAAGCCCCTATCTTTCTCTGTGTCCGATTAAAACTCCGAAACCACAAGTATTGCGTGAGTGTTAGCAATTGTGAAAGACTAAATGATAGTTGAGTATGTGGACTTGCTAAAAAGCTCTGACATAGACTCTTTCTGATGTTATGATAAATTGCAATTGCTTCAATGAATGAGATTATAGTTTGTTGGTTCTCAATAAAGTTTCTGATTCATACTTTGCATTGTGAATAGATTATTACTTGAGCATAAGAGATCATATGACAATATCCATATATGTTGCTGTTATGAGAATGATCATGATGCCTTCATCTTCGTATTTTATTTTATCGACACCTCTACCTCTAAACATGTGGACATATTTATTGTTATCGGCTTCCGCTTGAGGACAAGCGAGGTCTAAGCTTGGGGGAGTTGATACGGCCATTTAGCATCATGCTTTTATATCGATATTTATTGCATTATGGGCTGTTATTACACATTATGTCACAATACTTATGCCCATTGTCTCTTATTTTACAAGGTTTACATAAGGAGGGAGAATGCCGGCAGCTGGAATTCTGGGCTGGAAAAGGAGCAAATATTAGAGACCTATTCTGCACAACTCCAAAAGCCCTGAAACTCCATGAAAGTTATTTTTGGAAATAATAAAAAATATTGAGCGGAAGAAATACAACAGGGGGCCCACACCCTGGCCACGAGGGTGGGGGCGCGCCCTACCCCCTTGGGCGCGCCCCCTACCTCGTGGGCCCCCTGTTGGCCCTCCGGTGCCCATCTTCTGCTATATGAAGTCTTTCATCCAAAGAAAAATCATAAGCAAGCTTTCGGGACGAGACTCCGCTGCCACGAGGCGGAACCTTGGCAGAACCAATCTAGGGCTCCGGCAGAGCTGTTCTGCTGGGGACACTTCCCTCCGGGAGGGGGAAATCATCGCCATTGTCATCACCAACGCTCCTCTCATCGTGAGAGGGCAATCTCCATCAACATCTTCACCAGCACCATCTCCTCTCAAACCCTAGTTCATCTCTTGTATCCAATTCTTGTCTCTAAGTCTGGGATTGGTACCTGTAGGTTGCTAGTAGTGTTGATTACTCCTTGTAGTTGATGCTAGTTGGTTTATTTGGTGGAAGATCATATGTTCAGATCCTATATGCATATTAATACTCCTCTGATTATGAACATGAATATGCTTTGTGAGTAGTTACATTTGTTCCTGAGGACATGGGAGAAGTCTTGCTATTAGTAGTCATGTGAATTTGGTATTCGTTCGATATTTTGATGAGATGTATGTTGTCTATCCTCTAGTGGTGTTATGTGAACGTCGACTACATGACACTTCACCATTATTTGGGCCTAGAGGAAGGCATTGGGAAGTAATAAGTAGATGATGGGTTGCTAGAGTGACAGAAGCTTAAACCCTAGTTTATGCGTTGCTTCGTAAGGGGCTGATTTGGATCCATATGTTTCATGCAATGGTTAGGTTTACCTTAATACTTTTGTTGTAGTTGCGGATGCTTGCAATAGAGGTTAATCATAAGTGGGATGCTTGTCCAAGTAAGGGAAGCACCCAAGCACCAGTCCACCCACATATCAAATTATCAAAGTGCCGAACGCGAATCATATGAACGTGATGAAAACTAGCTTGACGATAATTCCCATGTGTCCTCGGGAGCGCTTTTCTCTATATAAGAGTTTATCCAGGCTTGTCCTTTGCTACAAAAAGGATTGTGCCACCTTGCTGCACTTTATTTACTTTTGTTACTTGTTGCTCGTTAGCAATTACCTCATCACAAAACTATCTGTTACCAATAATCTCAGTGCTTGCAGAGAATACCTTGCTGAAAACTGCTTATCATTTCCTTCTGCTCCTTGTTGGGTTCGACACTCTTTGTCGGTGTCAAAACCGGCGGATCTCGGGTAGGGGGTCCCGAACTGTGCATCAAGGCCGGATGGTAACAGGAGACAAGGGACACGATGTTTTTACCCAGGTTCGGGCCCTCTCGATGGAGGTAATACCCTACTCCTGCTTGATTAATATTGATGATATGGGTAGTACAAGAGTAGATCTACCACGAGATCAAGGAGGCTAAACCCTAGAAGCTAGCCTATGGTATGATTGTGTATGAAGATGGTTGTCCTACGGACTACAACCCTCCGGTTTATATAGACACCGGATAGTGCTAGGGTTAGACAGAGTCGGTTACAATGGTAGGAGATCTTGAATATCCGCATCGCCTAGCTTGCCTTCCACGCTAAGGAAAGTCCCATCTGGACACGGGACGAAGTCTTCAATCTTGTATCTTCATAGTCCAGGAGTCCGGCGAAGGTATAGTCCGGCTACCCGTACACCCCCTAATCCAGGACTCCCTCAGTAGCCCCCGAACCAGGCTTCAATGACGACGAGTCCGGCGCGCAGATTGTCTTCGGCATTACAAGGCGGGTTCTTCTCCAAATTCGGTGTACCTGTATAAATAATGTCCGATTTTTATAATGCAGCGCTCCTCGGCTTCCATGCCCAATAAGGGCTGTCTTCCACGTGTCGAATGAATGCGAAAAGCCGGGACGTTTTTACATTCACACCCTTAGCCGTACAAACGAGCCGCCTATTTAACGGGATGGGGATTCAGATCCAAACCACATCTTCCCCTCTTAGCGAGTCATCATCAGAGCGCTTCCCAGCAAAGGTCCATCCCAACATGGCCAGCCGTCGCAGCTCCTCCCCTCGCCCTTCCGGTCCTAAACCCGGGGTCTGGGAGAGTTGCACCATCCTGCATAGCGAGTTAGTGTCGCTTCAAGCCAAGGGATTTCTCCCTCAGGCATACATGGTCCCGGTTTGAGCCGGTCTCACCACCTACAATGGCGGTAAACAAGCGGAGAGCACTCCCAATCCCTCTAAAGGAGAGCGGGTGTGCCTCGTCCCCTATCTAATGAGGGGACTGGGATTTCCAATCCATCCATTTCTCCACGGGCTCCTGGAGTTCTACGGCCTCCAGCTGCATAATCTCACGCCGCCTCCGTATTACATATTGCGGGCTTCGTCGCCCTTTGCGAGCTATTTTCAGGCGTTGAGGCTCATTTCACGCTGTGGAAGAGGTTGTTTTTCTTAGTGCCCCGTTCTCAAGAGGGGTCTATATATCAAGTGGGCGGAGCCGAAGTATGGCGCATCGCCGGGACCGGATACCTATCTGGAACCCCAAAGAAGGCGTCCGAGGACTGGCCTTCGGAATGGTTTTACATAGACGACGTCCCGCTGCCAGACCGTATCCGGGTCGGTCTCCCTGAATTCAGCAGTGCTCCATTGAAGAAGCGCTTGCGCTGGCGTCCCCGGAGCTCTCGGAGAGAAAGTGAGAGAGACGTCCTTTACTCGATGGGCCGGATAAGACTGTTGGCTCATTCCGGACTAACCATGATTGGAGTCATGGCCGCATGCATTATGCGGGGGGTGCAGCCGCTTCTATACAGAGGCCACCCCATGTGGGATTTCAACAGGGAGGATGACGCCATGCATAATGGTCGTAAGGGGCCGGCCTCGGCCGCCGCCCTAATAAAGATCTTGTCCTCTTTGTACAAGGGAGAAAAGGAGGAATTCCTCTGCGTCAACCCGTGGGCCGGATTCACTATGTACGAACCTCCAAATTGGGTGAGTGAACAATTGCACCTGCTCGTTTGTTTCATACTCCCACGGTTAGATATGTAGTCTGACGACTTCAATGCAGGAACTGCGACAGGAAGTGAAGGATATAAACAGCCGCCCTCCACAGCCCGAGGACTAGAACGATCCCTCGATCCGGACTCCGAAGAGGATCCGGACATATCATTGGAGCTTATCTACGGGGTGTTCCATCAGTTAAGCAAGGACGACACCTTGGTAGCCGTTACGGCTGATTACCCCGGGTTAATCCCGGCCTCCCAGGTATCAGAAACCGGAGTTTTTACCCCCTTGAGAGAGATTCCATTCTCACGTATTTCGGTGTTTCCAATGACAACCGTATTTTGCAGGGGAGGTTTCCGAGGCAGGAGGCCGCACCTGCGGCGGCTAGCCAACGAGGGGTCGCAGGTCCCCGCGAGGCAAAAAGGAACGTAGTCCGGACTGAGATGCCGGTGCAAAGGTATAACACACCCTCTATTTCCCTGGTGTCATGCTGTCAGGGCATTTTAACGTTTGTGCTATCTTCAGGACGAAGAGACCTCGCCGGACTATATCCGGTGAGGTTGCCAATCGTGCCTCCACCAGCCAGGCTCCAACGTCTGGCCAGGAAGCGGAGGCGAGCACTAGGCGCACACCGGACGCTCCTCCGACAGAGGATGCGGACTGGCTGTCTGCCACAAATTCTGAAGTGGAGAGTGCCATGAACCACAGGTGTCGCCGGACTGTTCTACGCGACGCTTGTTTCACCCGAGAGGCTTTAGGTGCCTTTAATTCGGGAGGTGCGTACCTCCGTGCCGCTCAAAATGGTTTAGCCAGAGCCACGGAGCAGTATGTGAAAGACATACGGGTAAGAAAATTTTGGTTAAATATATATATATATACCAGTAGCCCCCGAGACTTGAAACAGTTTTAGTAACTGATATAAGGATCATTTTATAAGCAGGTTCTTACAGAGAAGAACACCGTGCTTTCCCAGGAGCTTGAAAAGTGCAAGGCCCAACTAGAGGCCGCACTAGCCGCAGCAGGGGAGCCCAAAGGGAACCCCTCAGGTAAAATATATTTCGAAAGATGAGTATTCTGTGGTTTGGGTGCAAATCTGACAAATCGTATTGCAGATGGTGCCGGACTTGATCCGGAAAAGCAACAACTCTTACGCCGGTTAAAGGCCGGTGAGAGTGTGTTGACAAAGGTGAGGCAAGAGAAGAATGATCTTTAGGATGCCAATACCAAGCTAGACGTCGAACTTAAAGACGTTCGAGGCCAGCTGTCAGACTCCACGAAGGAGAATCAGCGACTTCGACGTGGCATATTTAGTAAGTGCTTGAACGAACCTTGAAAAAAGAGTTCGGCGAGGAAGTCGACTAACAGAGTAATGTCTGTAGGTATGCTCATAGGTCGTCCTGCAGAGGAGATGCCCGGTTCTACGGGTGACCTTCTTCCCGAACTCCTACAACTGCACGAGCGAATTCGGCAGGCGATGCGAGGCGTTGCCCAAGCCTTATGGCCTGCCCACTCCATGCCCGAGGGCCTTGGAGAGCTTTCAGAGAAGCTGAAGGGAGCTTGGCGGCGCTTCCGGTTGTGGAAGATATCAGCCTGCCGACAAGGCGCTAGGGAGGCCTGGGCCATGGTGAAGACCCGATTTACGAAGTCTGACCCAAACCACATGGCCGAGGTCGGACCGGTGGGGCCTGACGGGAAGGAGATCCCTGTAAGCTTAGTATACGGCCAAGTAGAATTGGCCGCAAAGTATTCCCAGCAGGACTGTAAATTAGACAGCCTGTTAGATGGTATAGAGGAGGAATACGATCAGTCAAGATGACTATGTAATTTTGAATTGACATATGTAATGCCTTCTAGTCGGATTGTAGATCATTTGTCGTTGCCGACCTTTTCGCTTCAACCTCGGGACCTGACGGTCCGGAGTGTGTCCGAATACCATAGCGGTTATACAAGAACCGGGGTATGCATGGAGACCAGGCGTAGGGGTCATTAGTGCTTTATCAGACAAGTGTCCAACTAGTTATGTTATATTACATGGTTAGTAAGAAACATCTTCGAGAGAGAATAGTCCCGTTAGGGGTTCCTTTCGCTGGGGAGGCATGCCTTAAAGTGCATGTCCGAACTGCGTAAGAAGATGCAGAAAAAGCATCTGGTGGCGCATGTAAATTAATAAAAAGATCATCTTTAATTTCACCGACCGAATATTCCCTTAAGGACGCTAGCTTTCGGCTTCACCCAGTCTGAGGTACACATCCGGCTGACCCGGCAGTAACAATCATAGAGGTGCTCCCTTTACTGCCTAGCCGAACAATCGGGAATGTAGGGGTAAGCACAGGAGCCAGGCAACCCAGCTTGGCCAAAACTTAAGTCATATCGATGCATATAATGGTGAAGAAAAAGGTACATGCGGAAGTTTGACACATGTGTTGGGCGTGAAGCCCGTATAAATAAGCTTCTGTTAAAGAAGCCCCCAGGTTAACTGAGCGCGAGCAGCGCGTCACGTAGTGAGCCTTTAAGGGCTATAAAGGAAAAAGAGGGGAAGGAGAGAAATATAAGACAGCAAAATGTAAAAAATGGACAGGGGAAGGAGACGAACACAGAGTCCGGCGCTAGGCATAGAATCTTCGGAGACGAGTGGCGTTCCATGGGTTCGGCTCAAGTCGGTTATCTGACGCATCTCGCAGGCGGTACGCTCCACCTATCAGGACTTGATCGATTATGAATGGACCTTCCCACTTGGGCTTGAGTTTGTCCTTTTTCTTATCCGGCAGGCGTAGAACTAGTTCGCCAACATTGTAATTTTTGGCCCGTACTTCTCTGCTTTGATATCGTCCAGCCTGCTATTGATAAAATGCGGAACAGGCTTTTGCCACGTCGCGCTTCTCCTCCAAGGCGTCCAGGCTGTCCTGCCGATCAAGCTCGGCTTCTCTTTCTTCGTACATGCGCACTCTAGGTGAGTCATGAATTATGTCGCACGGCAGAACTGCCTCTGCGCCGTACACCATGAAGAATGGTGTGTATCCGGTGGTGCGATTCGGTGTGGTCCGCGGACCCCAAAGTACGGAGTTGAGCTCCTCTACCCAATGCGTGTTAGATTCCTTGAGGGACCGCACCAGTCTGGGTTTGATGCCACTCATGATAAGACCGTTTGCACGCTCGACCTGGCCGTTGGTTTGTGGGTGATAGACGGAAGCATAATCGAGCTTGATGCCCATGTTTTTGCGCCAGAGTTTTACCTCGTCGGCTATAAAGTTTGTACCGTTATCAGTTATGATACTATGGGGGATGCCATAACGGTGTACAACCCTGGATATGAAGTCTATCACAGGTCCGGATTCGGCCGTTTTAACAGGCTTGGCTTCTATCCATTTGGTGAATTTGTCCACCATGACCAGTAAGTATTTTTTCTTATGGGTTCCACCTCTAAGGGGTCCGACCATGTCAAGCCCCCAGACCGCAAAAGGCCAGGTGATGGGTATAGTTTGGAGTGCGGTGGGTAGCATATGGCTTTGGTTGGCAAAAAGTTGGCAACCAACGCATCGTTGGACTAGGTCCTGAGCGTCTGCCCGGGCCGTCGGCCAATAAAAGCCTGTACGGAAAGCCTTGCTAACAAGGGACCGAGCAGCAGCGTGATGACCACCGAGTCCGGCGTGAATTTCAGCCAGAAGGTTCCGCCCTTCCTCTTCGGAGATGCACCTTTGAAGGACTCCGGTAGTGCTTTTCTTATAAAGCTCTCCCTCGTGGACTTTGTAGGCTTTAGATCGCCGCACTATGCAGCGGGCCTCGTTTTGGTCCTCTGGGAGTTCCTGCCTAGTGAGGTAGGCTAGAAATGGTTCTGTCCATGGGGCGACGACCGCCATTATTATGTGGGCTGAAGGTGTGATTTGATTGGCAGAACCTCCAATTATGTCAGGTTGTTCGGAGTCGAGTGGTGCGGCTGCGTCCGGGCTGTTAATTGCGGGTTCCCCCTCCCATGCTACGGATGGCTTGAACAATCGTTCCAAAAAGATGTTGGGGGGGGACTGTATCGCGTTTTGCTCCGATGCGTGCCAGGACGTCCGCCGCCTGATTATTTTCCCGGGCTATGTGGTGAAATTCGAGCCCTTCGAACCGAGCTGACATTTTTAAGACAGCATTGCGGTAAGCTGCCATTTTTGGATCCTTGGCGTCGAAGTCGCCATTTATTTGGGATATCGCGAGGTTCGAGTCCCCGCGTACCTCTAGGCGTTGAATGCCCATGGATACTGCCATCCGGAGACCATGTAGAAGGGCCTCATATTCGGCTGCATTGTTGGAGTCGGGTACATAATTTGAAGTACATACTGGACCGTGTCTCCTGTGGGGGAGGTCAAAACGACGCCAGCCCCCAGTCTGGCCAACATTTTTGAGCCGTCGAAATGCATGATCCAGTTTGAGTATGTGCCGTACTCTTTAGGGAGTTCGGCCTCCGTCCATTCTGCGACGAAGTCGGCCAAAACTTGCGATTTGATAGCTCGCCGTGGCTTATAGGTTATATCAAACGGGAGGAGCTCAATGGCCCAATTTGCAATTCGGCCCGTTGCATCGCGATTGTTGATAATGTCATTGAGTGGTACTTCCGAGGCTACTGTAGTCGAACACTCTTGAAAGTAGTGTCGTAGCTTCCGGGATGCCATGAATACCGCGTATGCAATTTTTTGATAATGCGGGTACCGTGATTTGCATGGAGTGAGGACCGGCCTTGGAAGGGGGAATTTGTGTCCGTCCGTTTCCCGCTCGACGACGAGCACTGCGCTGACAACTTGATGGGTTGCCGCGATGTACAATAGCATTGGCTCGCCGGTGTTTGGCGCGGCCAGGACTGGGTTTGTTGCCAATATGGCTTTTATTTCATCGAGTCCGGCCATGGCGGCATCCGTCCACTCGAAGTGTTCGGTGCACCGAAGGAGGCGATAAAGGGGCAGTGCCTTTACTCCCAAGCGGGAGATGAAGCGGCTTAGAGCCGCCATGCATCCGGTTAATTTCTGTATTTGTTTGAGGTCCTTTGGGACATCCAATTGTGACAAAGCTCGGATCTTGGCTGGACTTGCTTCAATTCCTCTACCGGATACAATGAAGCCCAAGAGCTTTCCGGCTGGAACGCCGAAGACGCATTTCTCCAGATTGAGCTTGATGTCGTATTTTCGGAGGTTATCGAATGTAAGCCTTAAGTCGTCTACTAGAGATTCGACATGTCTTGATTTGACGACCACATCATCCACGTATGCCTCCACTATTTTGCCGATCTGGTTTGCCAGACATGTTTGAATCATGCGCTGATATGTTGCGCCGGCGTTTTTCAGCCCGAAGGGCATTGTGTTGAAGCAGAATGGGCCGTATGGTGTGATGAATGCCGTTGTGGTTTGGTCTAATTCTGCCATCTTGATTTGATGGTAACCGGAATATGCGTCAGGGAAACACAACGAATTGTGTCCTGCTGTGGCATCGATAATTTGATCGATACGGGGGAGGGGGAAGGGATCCTTAGGGCAAGCCCTATTAAGGTCTTTGAAATCGACACACAGGCACCAGGATTTGTCCTTCTTTGGTACCATCACCAGGTTTGCTAGCTAGTCCGGATGTTTTATGTCTCTGATGAATCCGACCTCCAATAACTTGGCTAGCTCCTCTCCCATAGCATGTCTCTTCGGTTCGGAAAAATGCCGAAGGGCTTGTTTGACAGGTATGAATCCTTTTAGGATGTTTAAGCTGTGTTCGGCCAGCCTGCGTGGGATTCCTGGCATGTCTGAAGGGTGCCAAGCGAAAATGTCCCAGTTCTCTTGTAGGAACTCTCGCAGTGCGGCGTCAACATCAGGGTTCAGTTGTGCCCCGATGGAAGCTGTTTTATTGGGGTCCGTTGGGTGGACCTCGAATTTTACTATGTCGTCTACTGGCTTGAAGGATGTGGATTTGGATCTCTTATCGAGTATCACATCATCCCTATTAACCATGGAGCGCAGCGCAGTCAGTTCCTCAGCCGCTAAGGCTTCAGATAGTGCCTCAAGGGCCAATGCGGCCGTCTTGTTTTCGGCGCGGAGTGCTATGTCCGGATCACTAGTGAGAGTGATGATTCCGTTCGGCCCGGGCATCTTGAGCTTCATGTACCCGTAATGGGGTATTGCATGGAAGATTGTAAATGCCTCCCGCCCTAGTATAGCGTGGTATCCGCTGTTGAACGGGGCCACCTGGAACGTGACCTCTTCGGACCTGTAATTATCCGACGTGCCGAACACCACATCTAATGTGATTTTTCCTATGCAGCGCGCTTCCCGACTGGGGATTATTCCTCTGAAGGTTGTGCTGCTTCGCTCAATGTGGTTCCAGTCTATTTCCATTTTTTGGAGGGTTTCCTTGTAAATGAGGTTCAATCCGCTGCCTCCATCCATGAGTACCTTGGTGAGGCGAAAGCCGTCCACTTTGGGACTGAGGACCAATGTGGTTGGCGCTCGGGCTGTTCGGAATTTAGGTTCATCACTCGTGTTGAAGGTAATAGCAGTGTCACTCCATGGGTTTATTGTTGCTACTTGATAGACTTCGGCGAGGGTGCGGAGTGTTCTTTTTCGCATATTATTTGATGCGAAACTCTCGAAGACTGTGAGGACGGTACTGGTGTCCTTGGGCTGGCTTTCTGCGGCCTCCGAAATTAGGACGTCCTCGCCAATTTTGGCCACCTGCCGGAGTATCCAACATGCTCTAAGGCTGTGAGTTGGTGTGGCGTCCTCTGTACTGTGAATTCTATAGGGTCCATCAAGCCACCTTTCCAGTACGGTTCCATGCCCAGTAGAGGGTTTTGGCTTTTTGATATTTAACCGGGGTGTCTTACTATGATGCACCCTCTTAGCTCGGACGGGATTGCTATTCAAGGCCGGATTATCCCAAAATTTTATTTCGGTTTTCCAGGCGCTTTCCATCGCACAGTACTTTTGTACTATGGACGCCAAGTCAGCGAAGCGTGTAATATCACGACGACTTATGGCGTTAAGTGTTCCCTCGTCCGCGCAATTACTACAAAAGATTGAAATTGCGTCTCCCTCGCGGCAGTCCTTTATCATGTTCATAACCAGGAGGAATCTGGCCCAGTAGTGATGTACTATTTCCTCGGGCTTTTGCCTGATTTGGGAAAGATCTCTTATGTTCGGGCGGGCGGGTGGCGTTAAATCTGAGACCTCACCCAATTTGATATTCGGAGGCCGAAGAGCTCCCGAACTCTGAAGTTCAGGGTCTTGGATGTTGTCCGATGAATCTAGCCCGTTGCCTGATTCTAAGCTCAGGTCTTGAGTGGTATCCTCCCCTCCGCGGGTATCCGGTTTGGAGGGTTCGGGAATTCGGACGTAACTAGTCCTTAGAATAGATGAAGGGTCGCCGCACTACGCCTCTACCACGGCCACGTGGTGGGTGACTTGGGGAGAGTTAATTTCTCTTAGATCGGCTTTAAGCCCAACCTGGTCGTAATTTGTAGCGACCCCCAGGGCGGCGATGCGATCCAAGAGCTCGTTTACGGAAGAGAGCTCCATCGGATCTAGCTGCTCGACAAGTTCCGAGCTGACGTGAAGGTTGCTTTTGATGACCCGAGAGGTCACCGTCGGCACAACGGCTGAACAGGCGGTCATAAGAAAACCGCCTAGCCGGAGGGTTTGGCCGACAGCCAAGACTCCCTTAGCAACGGCGCCGTCTTTAAAGACGGGAAGAGGCATCCTTCCTGATTGCAACGGCACAGAGGAACTCTTAATGAAAGCACCAATGTCGGTGTCAAAACCGGCGGATCTCGGGTAGGGGGTCCCGAACTGTGCGTCAAGGCCGGATGGTAATAGGAGACAAGGGACACGATGTTTTTACCCAGGTTCGGGCCCTCTCGATGGAGGTAATACCCTACTCCTGCTTGATTAATATTGATGATATGGGTAGTACAAGAGTAGATCTACCACGAGATCAAGGAGGCTAAACCCTAGGAGCTAGCCTATGGTATGATTGTGTATGAAGATGGTTGTCCTACGACTACAACCCTCCGGTTTATATAGACATCGAATAGGGTTAGGGTTACACAGAGTCGGTTACAATGGTAGGAGATCTTGAATATTCGCATCGCCTAGCTTGCCTTCCACGCCAAGGAAAGTCCCATCCGGACACGGGACGAAGTCTTCAATCTTGTATCTTCATAGTCCAGGAGTCCGACGAAGGTATAGTCCGGCTACCCGAACACCCCCTAATCCAGGACTCCCTCACTCTTACTTACCGAAAGGACTACGATAGATCCCCTATACTTGTGGGTCATCAAGACTCTTTTCTGGCGCCGTTGCCGGGGAGTGAAGCGCCTTGGGTAGGTGGAATTTGGTAAGGAAAAATTTATATAGTGTGCTGAAATTTACTGTCACTTGTTACTATGGAAAGTAATCCTCTGAGGGGCTTGTTCGGGGTATCTTCACCCCGACCAGTAGAGCAAAGAGTTGCTCCTCAACCTACTGAACCTACTGAAGATGAAAATTTCTACTTTGAAATTCCTTCAGGTATGTTAGAAAAACTACTAGCTAATCCTTTTGCAGGAGACGGAACAATGCATCCTGATGAGCACCTAATATATGTGGATGAAGTTTGTGGATTATTTAAGCTTGCAGGTATACCCGATGATGTTATTAAGAAGAAGGTCTTCCCATTATCTTTGAAGGGAGATGCATTGACATGTTATAGGCTATGTGATAATATGGGATCATGGAACTACAAACGATTGAAATTGATGTTTCATCAGAAGTTTTATCCTATGCGTCTTGTTCATCGTGATCGCAATTATATATATAATTTTTGGCCTCGCGAAGGAGAAAGCATCGCTCAAGCTTGGGGGAGGCTTAAATCAATGTTATATTCATGCCCCAATCATGAGCTCCCAAGTAAAAGTAGCTGCACCTATTAAAGTTGAAGAAAAGACTATCACTTATAATGATCCTATTGTTCCTACTACTTATGTTGAGAAACCACATTTCCCTGTTAGAATAAAGGATCATGCTAAAGCTTCAACTGTGGTTCGTAAAAGCAATATTAGAAATTATACACCTCCTGAGCAAGTTAAAGTTGAACCTAATATTGCTATTGGTAAAGATCTCTTGTCTGATAATATTGATGGGCATGTTATTCATTTCCGTGATGAAACTGCTAGAATTGCCAAACCTTGTGCTAAAGATAAACATAGACCTGTGGTAGGCATGCCTGTTATTTCTGTTAAAATAGGAGATCATTGTTATCATGGCTTATGTGATATGGGTCCTAGTGCTAGTGCTATACCTCATGACTTATACAAAGAAATTATGCATGATATTGCACCTGCTGAGATAGAAGATATTGATGTTACCATCAAGCTTGCCAACAGAGATACCATATCACCCATTGGAATTGTTAGAGATGTTGAAGTCTTGTGTGGGAAAACTAAATATCCTGCTGATTTTCTTGTTCTTGGTTCCCCACAAGATAGCTTTTGTCCCATTATATTTGGTAGACCCTTCTTGAACACTGTTAATGCTAGGATAGACTGCGAAAAGGATGTTGTTACTACTGGTCTAGGTGATATGTCTCATGAGTTTAATTTTTCTAAATTTTGTAGACAACACCGTGAAGAGGAATTGCCTAGTAAGGATGAAATTATTGGTCTTGCTTCTATTGCCGTACCTCCTAGTGATCCTTTAGAACAATATTTGCTAGACCATGAAAATGATATGTTTATGAATGAAAGAAGGGAAATGGATGAAGTATTCTTTAAACAGGAACCTATCCTGAAACACAATTTGCCTGTTGAAATCCTAGGGGATCCTCCTCCACCCAAGGGTGATCCCGTGTTTGAGCTTAAACTGTTACCTGATACTCTTAAATATGCTTATCTTGATGAGAAAAAGATATATCCTGTTATTATTAGTGCTAACCTTTCAGAGCATGAAGAAGAGAGATTATTGAAAATTCTGAAGAAGCATCGTGCTGCTATTGGTTATACTCTTGATGATCTTAAGGGCATTGGTCCCACTCTATGTCAACACAAAATAAACTTGGAAAAAGATGCCAAACCTGTTCGTGATCACCAACGACGGCTGAATCCTAAGATGAAAGAAGTGGTAAGAAAGGAAATACTAAAGCTCCTTGAGGCAGGTATAATTTATCCCGTTGCTGATAGTCAGTGGGTAAGTCGTGTCCATTGTGTTCCTAAGAAAGGAGGTATTACCGTCGTTCCTAATGATAAAGATGAATTGATCCCGCAAAGAATTATTACAGGTTATAGCATGGTAATTGATTTCCACAAATTAAATAAGGCTACTAAAAAAGATCATTACCCCTTACCTTTTATCGATCAACTGCTAGAAAGATTATCCAAACATACACATTTTTGCTTTCTAGATGGTTATTCTGGTTTTTCTCAAATACATGTGTCAGCTGATGATCAATCTAAGACCACTTTTACTTGCCCTTTCGGTACTTTTGCTTATAGACGTATGCCTTTTGGTTTATGTAATGCACCTGCTACCTTTCAAAGATGCATGATGGCTATATTCTCTGACTTTTGTGAAAAGATTTGTGAGGTTTTCATGGACGATTTCTCCGTCTATGGATCCTCTTTTGATGATTGCTTGAGCAACCTTGATCGAGTTTTGCAGAGATGTGAAGACACTAACCTTGTCTTGAGCTGGGAAAAGTGCCACTTTATGGTTAATGAAGGTATTTTCTTGGGGCACAAAGTTTGTCAAAGAGGTATCGAAGTTGATAAAGCCAAGGTTGATGCTATTGAAAAGATGCCATGTCCCAAGGACATCAAAGGTATAAGAAGTTTCCTTGGTCACGCCAGTTTTTATAGGAGGTTCATTAAGGACTTCTCAAAAATTTCTCGGCCTCTGACTAATTTATTGCAAAAAGATATACCATTTGTCTTTGATGATGATTGTGTAGAAGCATTTGAAATACTTAAGAAAGCATTGATTTCTGCACCTATTGTTCAGCCACCTGATTGGAATTTACCCTTTGAAATTATGTGTGATGCTAGTGATTATGCTGTAGGTGTTGTTCTAGGGCAAAGAGTTGATAAGAAATTAAATGTTATTCAATATGCTAGTAAAACTCTAGACAATGCTCAAAGAAATTATGCTACTACTGAAAAAGAATTCTTAGTAGTTGTATTTGCGTGTGATAAGTTCAAACCATATATTGTTGACTCTAAAGTAACTATTCACACTGATCATGCTGCTATTAAATATCTTATGGAAAAGAAAGATGCTAAACCTAGACTTATTAGATGGGTCCTCCTGCTACAAGAATTTGATTTACATATTATTGATAGAAAGGGAGCTGAGAACCCCGTTGCAGACAACTTGTCTAGGTTAGAAAATGTTCTTGATGACCCACTACCTATTGATGATAGCTTTCCTGATGAACAATTAAAAGTTATAAATGCTTCTCGTACTGCTCCATGGTATGCTGATTATGCTAATTACATCGTTGCTAAATTCATACCACCTAGTTTCACATACCAACAAAAGAAAAAGTTTTTCTATGATTTAAGACATTACTTCTGGGATGACCCACATCTTTATAAAGAAGGAGTAGATGGTGTTATTAGGCGTTGTGTATCTGAGCATGAACAGTAACTGATCCTACGCAAGTGTCACTCCGAAGCTTATGGAGGACACCACGCTAGAGACAGAACTGCACATAAGGTATTGCAATCCGGTTTTTATTGGCCTACTCTCTTCAAGGATGCCCGTAAGTTTGTTTTGTCTTGTGATGAATGCCAAAGAATTGGTAATATTAGTAGACGTCAAGAAATGCCTATGAATTATTCACTTGTTATTGAACCATTTGATGTTTGGGGCTTTGATTATATGGGACCTTTTCCTGCCTCCAA
This sequence comes from Triticum aestivum, assembly GCF_018294505.1. Lineage (NCBI taxonomy): Eukaryota > Viridiplantae > Streptophyta > Magnoliopsida > Poales > Poaceae > Triticum > Triticum aestivum. Next base: position 64,792,182 of record NC_057806.1, read on the forward strand.
TGGATACACACATATTTTAGTTGTTGTTGATTACATTACTAAGTGGGTAGAAGCTATTCCAACTAGTAGTGCTGATCATAACACTTCTATTAAAATGCTTAAAGAAGTTATTTTTCTGAGGTTTGGAGTCCTTAGATATTTAATGACTGATGGTGGTTCACATTTTATTCATGGTGCTTTTCGAAAAATGCTTGCTAAATATGATGTTAATCATAGAATTGCATCTCCTTATCACCCGCAGTCTAGTGGTCAAGTAGAATTGAGTAATAGAGAGCTCAAATTAATTTTGCAAAAGACTGTTAATAGATCTAGAAAGAATTGGTCCAAGAAACTTGATGATGCATTATGGGCCTATAGAACTGCATATAAAAATCCTATGGGTATGTCTCCGTATAAAATGGTTTATGGAAAAGCATGTCACTTACCTCTCGAACTAGAACATAAGGCTTATTGGGCCATTAAAGAGCTCAATTATGATTTCAAACTTGTCGGTGAGAAGAGGTTATTTGACATTAGCTCACTTGATGAATGGAGAACCCAGGCCTATGATAATGCCAAGTTGTTTAAAGAAAAAGTTAAAAGATGGAATGACAAAAGGATACAAAAGTGTGAGTTTAATGTAGGTGATTATGTATTGCTATACAACTCTCGTTTAAGATTTTTTGCAGGAAAAATTCTCTCTAAATGGGAAGGCCCTTACGTTATCGAGGAGGTCTATCGTTTCGGTGCCATAAAAATCAACAACTTCGAAGGCACGAATCCAAAGGTGGTGAACGGTCAAAGAATTAAACACTATATCTCAGGTAATCCTATAAATGATGAAACCAATGTTATTGACACCGTAACCCCGGGGGAATACATAAGGGACACTTTCTGGAACGTTTCAGACTCCGAAAAGGAATAGGTATGTGGTATAGTAAGTAAACCAACTCCAAAACAGTTCTAATGGAAATTTTCCTCTGTTTTGGAATTTTAGAAAAATAGAAAAATAAGAAGCAGTCCGGGAAGGACATGAGGGCTCCACGAGGGTGGAGGGCGCGCCCTACCCCCCTGGGCGTGCCCCCCTACCTCGTGGGCACCTCGTGTGCTCTCTGGACTCCGTTTTCTTGCACGATACGTATTTTGGTCGGTAAAAATTCATTATATAATCTCCCGAAGGTTTTGACCTCCGTATCACGCAAATATCCTCTGTTCTTGTTTCGATCTGTTTATCTAACAGATCTAGATCATCATGACATCTCCAAGTGCCCCCAAGGACAAGTTCTTCGAGAAGGTCATCAATCCCTATCTCACGGAGGTGCTACAACACCCTCAAACCATTGAGATGCATGAGGGGGTGCTGCACATCCGCGATGTTGAGGGACCGAGGAAGACCGGAAGCGTGGAGACAAGGCTCGAGGGAATGGAGCAACAAGTTTTCAAGTGCCAGGAGATGGTGGAGCGTGGACTTGACTCCAATCACATGATGATCGCGGAGTACACCAACAACCACAAGCTGGATGCCAAGGACATTGGGGAGGCCATCTTCAAGCTCCACGAGAAAATCGAGCACCTCCAAGCCCAAATCTATGACCTGCAAAACCAAAACTATGAGTATGAATATAGATTCAAGAGAATGAGTTTGGCTGCAGATTTGAGGATCTCGGAGACTCGATCATCCTTCTATGATGGTGAGCCCATGCCTTGGAAGATGGACGACAAGCCTACATCATCAACAATCCCTTCACCAGCAAAGGAGACATAATCACATGGGTATGGGCACTCCCCTTGGCAACTGCCAAGCTTGGGGGAGGTGCCCCGGTATCGTATCACCATCACACTCCTATCTTTACCATTTTTATTAGTTCGATCCTATTAGTAGTATCTTGATCTAGTAGAATAAAGTTTTGGTATGATCTAGTTTCGAGTTTTGCTTTATGATCCTTCTATGTAATCGAGTATGTGACCTATATATGATAAAGATTAGTGTTGAGTCAAGGGCTTGATTATCTTGCTATGATCTTGAGGGAATAAAAGAGAAAGAAAAGAATAAAAAGAAACAAAGAGATCATATTGATCTTATGGAGAGTAATGACTGAAGAAAATATGCCCTAGAGGCAATAATAAAGTTATTATTTATTTCCTTATATCATGATAAATTTTTATTATTCATGCTAGAATTGTATTAACCGGAAACATAATACTTGTGTGAATACATAGACAAACAGAGTGTCACTAGTATGCCTCTACTTGACTAGCTCGTTGATCAAAGATGGTTATGTTTCCAAGCCATTGACATGAGTTGTCATTTGATTAACGGGACCACATCATTAGAAGAATGATGTGATTGACTTGACCCATTCCGTTAGCTTAGCACTCGATCGTTTAGTATATTGCTATTGCTTTCTTCATGACTTATACATGTTCCTATGACTATGAGATTATGCAACTCCCATTTACCGGAGGAACACTTTGTGTGCTACCAAACGTCACAACATAACTGGGTGATTATAAAGGTGCTCTACAGGTGTCTCCAAAGGTACTTGTTGGGTTGGCGTATTTCGAGATTAGGATTTGTCACTCCGATTGTCGGAGAGGTATCTCTGGGCCCTCTCGGTAATACACATCACATAAGCCTTGCAAGCATTACAACTAATATGTTAGTTGTGAGATGATATATTACGGAACGAGTAAAGAGACTTGCCGGTAACGAGATTGAACTAGGTATTGAGATACCGACGATCGAATCTCAGGCAAGTAACATAGCGATGACAAAGGGAACAACGTATGTTGTTATGCGGTCTAAGCGATAAAGATCTTCATAGAATATATGGGAGCCAATATGAGCATCCAGGTTCCTCTATTGGTTATTGACCGGAGACTTGTCTCGGTCATGTCTACATAGTTCTCGAACCAGTAGGGTCCGCACGCTTAAAGTTTCGATGATGATTATATTATGAGTTTATGAGTTTTGATGTACCGAAGGAAGTTCGGAGTCCCAGATGTGATCACGGACATGACGAGGAGTCTTAAAATGGTCGAGACATGAAGATTGATATATTGGAAGCCTATATTTGGATATCGGAAGTGTTCCAGGTGAAATCGGGATTTTACCGAAGTACCGAGGGTTACTGGAACCCCCCCCCCCCCCCCGAGGGTTTAATGGGCCTACATGGGCCTTAGTGGAGAAGAGGAGAGGCGGCCAGGGCAGGCCGCGCTCCCCCTCCCCCTCTACTCTGAATTGGACAAGGAGGGGGGTGGTGCCCCCCTTTCCTTCTTCTCCTCTTCCTCCTTCCCCCATCTCCTAATCCAACAAGGAAGGGAGGGAGTCCTACTCTCGGTGGGAGTAGGACTCCTCCTGGCCGGCCACCTCTCCCCCCCTTGCTCCTTTATATACGGGGGCAGGGGGCACCCTAGAGACATAACAATTGATATGTTGATCTTTTAGCCGTGTGCGGTGCCCCCCTCCACCATAGTCCACCTGGATAATACTGTAGCAGTGCTTAGGCGAAGCCCTGCATCGGTAGAACATCATCATCGTCACCACGCCGTCGTGCTGACGAAACTCTCCCTCAACACTCAGCTGGATCGGAGTTCGAGGGACGTCATCGGGCTGAACGTGTGCTGAACTCGGAGGTGACGTGCGTTCGGTACTTGATCGATCGGATCGTGAAGACGTACGACTACATCAACCGCATTGTGCTAAACGCTTCCGCTTTCGGTCTACGAGGGTACGTGGACAACACTCTCCCCTCTCGTTGCTATGCATCACCATGATCTTGCGTGTGCGTAGAAATTTTTTTTGAAATTACTATGTTCCCCAGCAGTGGCATCCGAGCCTGGTTTTATGCGTAGATGTCATATGCACGAGTAGAACACAAGTGAGTTGTGGGCAATATAAGTCATACTGCTTACCAGCATGTCATACTTTGGTTCGGCGGTATTGTTGGATGAAGCAGCCCGGACCGACATTACGCGTACGCTTACGCGAGACTGGTTCTACCGACGTGCTTTGCACACAGGTGGCTGGCGGGTGTCAGTTTCTCCAACTTTAGTTGAACCGAGTGTGGCTACGCCCGGTCCTTGTGAAGGTTAAAACAGCACCAACTTGACAAACTATCGTTGTGGTTTTGATGCGTAGGTAAGAACGGTTCTTGCTCATCCCATAGCGGCCACGTAAAACTTGCAACAACAAAGTAGAGGACGTCTAACTTGTTTTTGCAGGGCATGTTGTGATGTGATATGGTCAAAGCATGATGCTAAATTTTATTGTATGAGATGATCATGCTTTGTAATCAAGTTATCGGCAACTGGCAGGAGCCATATGGTTGTCGCTTTATTGTATGCAATGCAATCGCCCTGTAATGCTTTACTTTATCACTAAGCGGTAGTGATAGTCGTAGAAGCATAAGATTGGCGAGACGACAATGATGCTACCATGGAGATCAAGGTGTTGCGCCGGTGATGATGGTGATCATGACGGTGCTTTGGAGATGGAGATCACAAGCACAAGATGATGATGGCCATATCATATCACTTATATTGATTGCATGTGATGTTTATCTTTTATGTATCTTATCTTGCTTTGATTGATGGTAGCATTATAAGATGATCTCTCACTAAATTTCAAGATAAAAGTGTTCTCCCTAAGTATGCACCGTTGCCAAAGTTCGTCGTGCCCAGACACCACCTGATGATCGGGTGTGATAAGCTCTACGTCCATCTACAACGGGTGCAAGCCAGTTTTGCACACGCAGAATAGTCAGGTTAAACTTGACGAGCCTAGCATATGTAGATATGGCCTCGGAACACAGAGACCGAAAGGTCGAGCGTGAATCATATAGTAGATATGATCAACATAGTGATGTTCACCACTGAAAGCTACTCCATTTCACGTGATGATCGGTTATAGTTTAGTTGATATGGATCACGTGATCACTTAGAGGATTAGAGGGATGTCTATCTAAGTGGGAGTTCTTAAGTAGTATGATTGATTAATTGAACTTAAATTTATCATGAACTTAGTACCTGATAGTATCTTCCTTGTCTATGTTGATTGTAGATAGATGGCCCGTGTTGTTGTTCCGTTGAATTTTAATGCGTTCCTTGAGAAAGCAAAGTTAAAAGATGATGGTAGCAATTACACGGACTGGGTCCGTAACTTGAGGATTATCCTCATTGCTGCACAGAAGAATTACGTCCTGGAAGCACCGCTAGGTGACAAACCTGCTGCAGGAGAAACACCAGATGTTATGAACGTCTGGCAGAGCAAAGCTGATGACTACTCGATAGTTCAGTGTGCCATGCTTTACAGCTTAGAGCCGGGACTTCAACGACCTTTTGAACGTCATGGAGCATATGAGATGTTCCAGGAGTTGAAGTTAATATTTCAAGCAAATGCCCGGATTGAGAGATATGAAGTCTCCAATAAGTTCTACAGCTGCAAGATGGAGGAGAATAGTTCTGTCAGTGACAATATACTCAGAATGTCTGGGTATAACAATCACCTGATTCAACTAGGTGTTAATCTTCCGGATGATAGCGTCATTGACACAATTCTTCAATCACTGCCACCAAGCTACAAGAGCTTCGTGATGAACTATAACATGCAAGGGATGGATAAGATGATTCCCGAGCTCTTCGCAATGCTAAAAGCTGCGGAGGTAGAAATCAAGAAGGAGCATAAAGTGTTGATGGTTAATAAGACCACCAGTTTCAAGAAAAAGGGCAAAGGAAGAAGAAGGGGAACTTTAAGAAGAACAGCAAGCAAGTTGCTGCTCAAGAGAAGAAATCCAAGTCTGGACCTAAGCTTGAGACTGAGTGCTTCTACTGCAAGCAGACTGGTCACTGGAAGCGGAACTGCCCCAAGTATTTGGCGGATAAGAAGGATTGCAAGGTGAACAAAGGTATATGTGATATACATGTTATTGATGTGTACCTTACCAGAGCTCGCAGTAGCACCTGGGTATTTGATACTGGTTCTGTTGCTAATATTTGCAACTCAAAACAGGGACTACGGATTAAGCGAACACTGGCCAAGGACGAGGTGACGATGTGCATGGGAAACGGTTCCCAAAGTCGATGTGATCGCCGTTGGCATTACCTCTACATCTACCTTCGGGATTAGTATTAGACCTAAATAATTGTTATTTGGTGCCAGCGTTGAGCATTGCTACCTCTTGAGCACTGGGATTTCCCCGAAGAGGAGAGGATGATGCAGCAAAGTAGCGTAAGTATTTCCCTCAGTTTTTGAGAACCAAGGTATCAATCCAGTAGGAGGCCACGCACAAGTCCCTCGTACCTACACAAAACAATAGATCAACGCAACCAACGCGATTAGGGGTTGTCAATCCCTTCACGGTCACTTCCGGGAGTGAGATCTGATAGAGATGATATATGATATTTTTGGTATTTTTGGTATAGAGATGCAAAGTAAAAAGTAAAAGGCAAAGTAAAAAAAGTAAAGCAATAATAAAGTGATGGAGATTGATATGATGAGAATAGACCCGGGGGCCATAGGTTTCACTAGTGGCTTCTCTCAGGAGCATAAGTATTTCTATGGTGGGTGAACAAATTACTGTTGAGCAATTGACATAATTGAGCATAGTTATGAGAATATCTAGGTATGATCATGTATATAGGCATCACGTCCGAGACAAGTAGACCGACTCCTGCTTGCATCTACTACTATTACTCCACTCATCGACCGCTATCCAGCATGCATCTAGAGTATTAAGTTAAAAACAGAGTAACGCCTTAAGTAAGATGACATGATGTAGAGGGATAAATTCATGCAATATGATAAAAACCCCATATTGTTATCCTCGGTGGCAACAATACAATACGTGCCTTGCTGCCCCTTCTGTCACTGGGAAAGGACACCGCAAGATTGAACCCAAATCTAAGAACTTCTCCCATGGTAAGAAAAACCAATCTAGTAGGCCAAACCAAACTGATAATCCGAAGAGACATGCAAAGATAACCAATCATACATAAAAGAATTCAGAGAAGATTCAAATATTATTCATAGATAGACTTGATCATAAACCCACAATTCATCGGTCTCAACAAACACACCGCAAAAATAAGATTACATCGAATAGATCTCCACAAGAGAGGGGGAGAACATTGTATTGAGATCCAAAAAGAGAGAAGAAGCCATCTAGCTAATAAATATGGACCCGAAGGTCTAAAGTAAACTACTCACACTTCATCGGAGAGGCTATGATGAGGTAGAAGCCCTTCGTGATGACAGCCCTCTCCGGCGGAGCTCCGGAACAGGCCCCAAGATGGGATCTCGTGGATACAGAAAGTTGCGGTAGTGGAATTAGGTTTTTGGCTTCATATTTGATAGTTTGGGGGTACGTAGGTATATATAGGAGGAAGGAGTATGTCGGTGGAGCTCCGAGGGGCCCACGAGGCAGGGGACGCGCCCTAGGGGGGGCGCCCCCCACCCTTGTGACCGCCTCTTTGCTTCCTTGGAGTAGGGTCCAAGTCTCCTGGATCACGTTCGGTGAGAAAATCACGTTCCCGAAGGTTTCATTCTGTTTGGACTCCGTTTGATATTTCGTTTCTTCGAAACACTGAAATAGGCAAAAAAAAGCAATTCTGGGTTGGGCCTCCGGTTAATAGATTAGTCCCAAAAATAATATAAAAGTGGAAAATAAAGCCCAATATAGTCCAAAACAGTGGATAATATAGCATGGAGCAATCAAATATTATAGATACGTTGGAGACATATCAGGCATCCCCAAGCTTAATTCCTGCTCGTGCTCGAGTAGGTAAATGATAAAAAGAGAATATTTGATGTGGAGTGCTACTTGGCATAATTTCAATGTAAATGTTCTTAATTGTTGTATGAATATTCAGATCCGAAAGATTCAAGACAAAAGTTCATATTGAAATAAAAATAATAATACTTCAAGCATACTAACAAAGCAATTATGTCTTCTCAAAATAACATGGCCAAAGAAAGCTATCCCTAAAAAATCATATACTCTGGCTATGCTCTATTTTCACCACACAAAGTATTTAAATCATGCACAAACCCGATGACAAGCCAAGCAATTGGTTCATACTTTAACATTTTCAAAACTTTTTCGATCTTCACGCAATACATGAGCGTGAGCCATGGATATAGCACTATATGTGGAATAGAATGGTGGTTGTGGAGAAGACAAAAAGAGGGGAAGATAGTCTCACATCAACTAGGCGTATCAACGGGCTATGGAGATGCCCATCAATAGATATCAATGTGAGTGAGTAGGGATTGCCATGCAACGGATGTACTGGAGCTATAAGTATATGAAAGCTCAACAAAAGAAACTAAGTGGGTGTGCATCCAACTTGCTTGCTCATGAAGACCTAGGGCAATTTTGAGGCAGCCCATCATTTGAATATCCAAGCCAAGTTCTATAATGAAAAATTCCCACTAGTATATGAAAGTGACAAAATGAGAGACTCTCCATCATGAAGATCATGGTGCTACTTTGAAGCACAAGTGTGGCAAAAGGATAGTAACATTGTCCCTTCTCTCTTTTTCTCTCATTTTTTTTATTTGGGCCTTTTCTCTTTTTTTATGGCCTCTTTTTTTCGTCCGGAGTCTCATCCCGACTTGTGGGGGAACCATAGTCTGCATCATCCTTTCCTCACTTGGGACAATGCTCTAAAAATGATGATCATCACACTTTTATTTTTCTTACAACTCAAAAATTACAACTCAATACTAGAACAAAGTATGACTCTATATGAATGCCTCTGGCGGTGTACCGGGATATGCAATGAATCAAGAGTGACATGTATGAAAGAATTATGAACGGTGGCTTTGCCACAAATACGATGTCAACTACATGATCATGCTAGCAATATGACAATAATGGGGCGTGTCATAATAAACGGAACAGTGGAAAGTTGCATGGAAATATATCTCGGAATGGCTATGGAAATGGCACGATAGGTAGGTATGGTGGCTGTTTTGAGGAAGTTATATGGTGGGTGTATGATACCGGCGAAAAGTGCGCGGTATTAGAGAGGCTAGCAAAGGTGGAAGGAAGGAAAAAGTGCGTATAATCCATGGACTCAAAATTAGTCATAATGAACTCATATACTTATTGCAAAAATCTAGAAGTTATCAAAGCACAGTATTACGCACATGCTCCTAGGGGGATAGATTGGTAGGAAAAGACCATCGCTCGTCCCCGACCGCCACTCATAAGGAAGACAATCAATAAATAAATCATGCTCCGACTTCATCACATAACGATTCACCATACGTGCATGCTACGGAAATCACAAACTTTAACACAAGTATTTCTCAAATTCACAACTACTCAATTAGCATGACTCTAATATCACCATCTTCATATCTCAAAACAATTATCAAGCATCAATCTTTTCTTAGTATTCAACGCACTCAAAAGAAAGTTTTACAAATCTTGAATACCAAGCATATTATTATTAAGCAAATTACCATGCTATTAAAGACTCTCAAAATAATCTAAGTGAAGCATGAGAGATCAATAGTTTATATAAAACAAATCCACCACCATGCTCTAAAAGATCTAAGTGAAGCACATAGAGCAAAATTATAAAGCTCAAGATATAAGTGAAGCACATAGAGCAAAACTATAAGGCTCAAAAGATATAAGTGAAGCATATAGAGTATTCTATCAAATTCAAAAATATGTATGGCTCTCTCAAAAGGTGTGTACAGCAAGGATGATTGTGGCACACTAACAAACAAAGACTCAAATCATACAAGATGCTTGATGTCTACTACGCAACCTTCTTCTTGTAGACGTTGTTGGGCCTCCAAGTGCAGAGGTTTGTAGGACAGTAGCAAATTTCCCTCAAGTGGATGACCTAAGGTTTATCAATCCGTGGGAGGCGTAGGATGAAGATGGTCTCTTTCAAGCAACCCTGCAACCAAATAACAAAGAGTCTCTTGTGTCCCCAACACACCCAATACAATGGTAAATTGTATAGGTGCAATAGTTCGGCAAAGAGATGGTGATATAGGTTTTTGTAAACTGAAAATATAAAAATAGCAAGGTAGCAAGCGGTAAAAGTGAGCGTAAATGGTATTGCAATGCTAGGAAACAAGGCCTAGGGTTCATACTTTCACTAGTGCAAGTTCTCTCAACAATAATAACATAATTGGATCGCATAACTATCCCTCAACATGCAACAAAGAGTCACTCCAAAGTCACTAATAGCAGAGAACAAATGAAGAGATTATGGTAGGGTACGAAACCACCTCAAAGCTATTCTTTCCAATCAATCCGTTGGGCTATTCCTATAAGTATCACAAACAGTCCTAGAGTTCGTACTAGAATAACACCTTAAGACACAAATCAACCAAAACCCTAATGTCACCTAGATACTCCAATGTCACCTCAAGTATCCGTCGGTATGATTATATGATATGCATCACACAATCTCAATTCATCTACCCAATCCAACACATAGAACCTCAAAGAGTGCCCCAAAGTTTCTACCGGAGAATCACCACGAAAACGTGTGCCAACCCCTATGCATAGGTTCATGGGCGGAACTAGCAAGTTGATCACCAAAACATACATCAAGTGAATCATGTGATATCCCATTTGTCACCACAGATACGCACGGCAAGACATACATCAAGTGTTCTCAAATCTTTAAAGACTCAATCCGATAAGATAACTTCAAAGGGCAAACTCAATCCATTACAAGAGAGTAGAGGGGGGGAAGAAACACAAGATCCAACTATAATAGCAAAGCTCGCGATACATCAAGATCGTGCCAAATCAAGAACACGAGAGAGAGAGAGATCAAACACATAGCTACTGGTACATACCCTCAGCCCCGAGGGTGAACTACTCCCTCCTCGTCATGGAGAGCGCCGGGATGATGAAGATGGCCACCGGTGAGGGATCCCCCCCCTCCGGCAGGGTGCCGGAACAGTGTCCCGATAGGTTTTTGGTGGCTACAGAGGCTTGCGGCGGCGGAACTCCAGATCTAATCTCTGTTCTGGAAGTTTTAGGTTATGTAGGTATATATGGGTGCAGGAGGTACGTCGGTGCACCGAAGGGGGGGGCCACGAGGCAGGGGGCGCGCCCCAGGGGGGTGAGCACGCCCCCCACCCTCGTGGGCACCTCCCTTCTTTCCTGACGTGCACTCCAAGTCCATTCGGTAGCTTTCCTTCCAAAAATAACTTCTCCAGTTGATTTCGTTCCGTTTCGACTCCGTTTGATATCCCTTTTCTTCGAAACACTAAAATAGGCATAAAACAGCAAATCTGGGTTGGGCCTCCGGTTAATAGGTTAGTCCAAAAAATAATATAAAAGTGGATAATAAAGCCCAATATTGCCTAAAACGGTAGATAATATAGCATGGAGCAATCAAAAATTATAGATATGTTGGAGACGTATCAAGCATCCCCAAGCTTAATTTCTGCTCGTCCTCGAGTAGGTAAATGATAAAAAAGATAATTTTTGATGTGGAATGCTAGTTGGCATTATTTCATTGTAACTTTTCTTAATTGTGGCATGAATATTCAGATCCGAAAGATTCAAGACAAAAGTTCATATCGACACAAAAATAATAATACTTCAAGCATACTAACAAAGCAATTATGTCTTCTCAAAATAACATGGCCAAAGAAAGTTATCCCTACAAAATCATATAGTCTGGCTATGCTCTATCTTCACCACACAAAATATTTAAATCATGCACAACCCCGATGACAAGCCAAGCAATTGTTTCATACTTTTGACATTCTCAAAACTTTTTCAATCTTCACGCAATACATGAGCATGAGCCATGGATATAGCACTATAAGTGGAATAGAATGATGGTTGTGGAGAAGACAAAAGGAGGGGCAGATAGTCTCACATCAACTAGGCGTATCAACAGGCTATGGAGATGCCCATCAATAGATATCAATGTGAGTGAGTAGGGCTTGCCATGCAACAGATGCACTAGAGCTATAGGTATATGAAAGCTCAACAAAAGAAACTAAGTGGGTGTGTATCCAACTCGCTTGCTCACGAAGACCTAGGGAAATTTGAGGAAGCCCATCATTGGAATATACAAGCCAAGTTCTATAATGTGAAATTCCCACTAGTTTATGAAAGTGACAACATAGGAGACTCTCTATCACGAAGATCATGGTGCTACTTTGAAGCACAAGTGTGGTAAAAGGATAGTAGCATTGTCCCTTCTCTCTTTTTATCTCATTTTTTTGTTTGGGCTTCTCTTTTTTTATGGCCTCTTTTTTTCCTTTTCTTTATTTTATTTTATTTTTTGTCGGGAATCTCATCCCGACTTGTGGGGGAATCATAGTTTCCATCATCCTTTTCCTCACTTGGGACAATGCTCTAAAAATGATGATCATCACACTTTTATTTTCTTACAACTCAACAATTACAACTCGATACTTAGAACAAAATATGACTCTATATGAATGCCTCCGGCGGTGTACCGGGATGTGCAATGACTCATGAGTGACATGTATGAAAGAATTGTGAACGGTGGCTTTGCCACAAATACGATGTCAACTACATGATCATGCTAGCAATATGACAATGATGGAGCGTGTCATAATAAACGGAAAGGTGGAAAGTTGCATGGCAATATATCTCGGAATGGCTATGGAAATGCCATGATAGGTAGGTATGGTGGCTGTTTTGAGGAAGGTATATGGTGGGTGTATGATACCGGCGAAAAGTGCACGGTATTAGAGAGGCTAGCAATGGTGGAAGGATTGGAAAAGTGTGTATAATCCATGGACTCAACATTAGTCATAAAGAACTCATATACTTATTGCAAAAATCTAGAAGTTATCAAAGATAAGTATTACGCGCATGCTCCTAGGGGGATAGATTGGTAGGAAAAGACCATCGCTCGTCCCCGACTGCCACTCATAAGGAAGACAATCAATAAATAAATCATGCTCCGACTTCATCACATAACGGTTCACCATACGTGCATGCTATGGGAATCACAAACTTTAACACAAGTATTTCTCAAATTCACAAGTACTCAACTAGCATGACTCTAATATCATCACCTCCATATCTCAAAACAATTATCAAGTATCAAACTTCTCTTAGTATTCAACACACTCATAAGAAAGTTTTTACTATTCTTGAGTACCTAGCATATTAAGATTTAAGCACATTACCATGCTATTTAAGACTCTCAAAATAATCTAAGTGAAGCATGAGAGATCAATAGTTTCTATAAAACAAATCCACCACCATGCTCTAAAAAGATATAAGTGAAGCACTAGAGCAAACGACAAACTACTCCGAAAGATATAAGTGAAGATCAATGAGTAGTCGAATAATTATGCAACTATGTGAAGACTCTCCCATTTACTAATTTCATATCTTGAAACTTTATTCAAACAGCAAGCAAAGCTAAAGAAAATAAAATGACGCTCCAAGCAAAACACATATCATGTGGTGAATAAAAATATAGCTCCAAGTAAAGTTACTGATGAACGAAGACGAAAGAGGGGATGCCTTCCGGGGCATCCCCAAGCTTAGACGCTTGGTTATCCTTGAATATTACCTTGGGGTGCCTTGGGAATCCCCAATCTTAGGCTCTTGCCACTCCTTATTCCGTAGTCCATCGAATCTTTACCCAAAACTTGAAAACTTCACAACACAAAACTTAACAGAAAACTCGTGAGCTCCGTTAGCGAAAGAAAACAAAACACCACTTCAAGGTATAGTAATGAACTCATTCTTTATTTATACTGGTGTTAAACCTACTGTATTCCAACTTCTATATGGTTTATAAACTATTTTACTAGCCATAGAGTCATCAAAATAAGCAAACAACACACGAAAAACAGAATCTGTCAAAAACCGAACAGTCTGTAGTAATCTCTAACTAACGCAAACTTATGGAACTCCAAAAATTCTAAAATAAATTGGTGGACCTGAGGAATTTGTCTAGTAATCATCTGCAAAAATAATCAACTAAATATCGCTCTCCAGTAAAAAGTTGAAGCAAATCTCGTGAGCGCTAAAGTTTCTATTTTTTATAGCATGATCATAAAGACTTCACCCAAGTCTTCCCAAAGGTTCTACTTGACACAAACACTAATTAAAACACAAAACCACATCTAAACAAAATCTAGATGGATTATTTATTACTAAACATAACCAAAAAGCAAGAAACTAAAATAAAATTGGGTTGCCTCCCAACAAGCGCTAGCGTTTAACGCCCCTAGCTAGGCATTATGATTTCAATGACGCTCACATAAAAGATAAGAATTGAAACATAAAAGGAGCATCATGAAGAATATGACTAGCACATTTAAGTCTAACCCACTTCCTATGCATAGGGATTTTGTGAGTAAACAACTTATGGGAACAAGAAACAACTTGCATAGGAAGGTAAAACAAGCATAACTTCAAGATTTTAAGCACATAGAGAGGAAACTTGATATTATTGCAATTCCTACAAGCATATATTCCTCCCTCATAATAATTTTCAGTAGCATCATGAATGAATTCAACAATATAACCAGCACCTAAAGCATTCTTTTCATGATCTACTATCATAGAAATTTTACTACTCTCCACATAAGCAAATTTATTCTCATCAATAGTAGTGGGAGCAAACTCAACAAAACAACTATCATGTGATTGAAAATTAAGATCAAGATGACAAGTTTCATGGTTATCATTATTCTTTAAAGCATACGTGTCATCACAATAATCATCATAGATAGGAGGCATGCTTTCATCATAGTAAATTTGCTCATCAAAGCTTGGGGGACAAAAAATATCATCTTCATCAAACATAGCTTCCCCAAGCTTGTGGCTTTGCATATCATTAGCATCATGGATATTCAAGGAATTCATGCTAACAACATTGCAACCATGCTCATCATTCAAAGATTTAGTGCCAAACATTTTAATGCATTCTTCTTCTAACACTTTGGCACAATTTTCTTTTCCATCATACTCACGAAAGATATTAAAAAGATGAAGCATATGCGGCATCCTTAATTCCATTTTTTGTAGTTTTCTTTTATAAACTAAACTAGTGCTAAAACAAGAAACAAAAAGATTCGATTGCAAAATCTAAAGATATACCTTCAAGCACTAACCTCCCCGGCAACGGCGCCAGAAAAGAGCTTGATGTCTACTATGCAACCTTCTTCTTGTAGACGTTGTTGGGCCTCCAAGTGCAGAGGTTTGTAGGACAGTAGCAAATTTCCCTCAAGTGGATGACCTAAGGTTTATCAATCCGTGGGAGGCGTAGGATGAAGATGGTCTCTCTCAAGCAACCCTGCAACCAAATAACAAAGAGTCTCTTGTGTCCCCAACACACCCAATACAATGGTAAATTGTATAGGTGCACTAGTTCAGCGAACAGATGATGACACAAGTGCAATATGGATGGTAGATATAGGTTTTTGTAAACTGAAAATATAAAAACAGCAAGGTAGCAAGCGGTAAAAGTGAGCGTAAACGGTATTGCAATGCTAGGAAACAAGGCTTAGGGTTCATACTTTCACTAGTGCAAGTTCTCTCAACAATAATAACATAATTGGATCGCATAACTATCCCTCAACATGCAACAAAGAGTCACTCCAAAGTCACTAATAGCGGAGAACAAATGAAGAGATTATGGTAGGGTACGAAACCACCTCAAAGTTATTCTTTCCAATCAATCCGTTGGGCTGTTCCTGTAAGTGTCACAAACAACCCTAGAGTTCGTACTAGAATAACACCTTAAGACACAAATCAACCAAAACCCTAATGTCACCTAGATACTCCAATGTCACCTCAAGTATCCATGGGTATGATTATACGATATGCATCACACAATCTCAATTCATCTACTCAATCCAACACATAGAACCTCAAAGAGTGCCCCAAAGTTTCTACCGGAGAATCACGACGAAAACGTGTGCCAACCCCTATGCATAGGTTCATGGGCGGAACCAGCAAGTTGATCACCAAAACATACATCAAGTGAATAACGTGATATCCCATTGTCACCACAGATACGCACGGCAAGACTTACATCAAGTGTTCTCAAATCTTTAAAGACTCAATCCGATAAGATAACTTCAAAGGGAAAACTCAATCCATTACAAGAGAGTAGAGGGGGAGAAGAAACATAAGATCCAACTATAATAGCAAAGCTCGCGATACATCAAGATCGTGCCAAATCAAGAATACGAGAGAGAGAGAGAGAGAGAGAGAGAGAGAGAGATCAAACACATAGCTACTGGTACATACCCTCAGCCCCGAGGGTGAACTACTCCCTCCTCGTCGTGGAGAGCGCCGGGATGATAAAGATGGCCACTGGTGAGGGATCCCCCGCTCTGGCAGGGTGCCGGAACAGGGTCCCGAGAGGTTTTTGGTGGCTATAGAGGCTTGCAAGGCGGAACTCCAGATCTAATCTCTGTTCTGGAAGTTTTAGGTTACGTAGGTATATATGGGTGTAGGAGGTATGTCGGTGGACCGAAGGGGGGGCCAGAGGCAGGGGCGCGCCCCCCACCCTCGTGGGCACCTCCCTTCTTTCCTGATGTGCAGTCCAAGTCCATCTAGTAGCTTTCCTTCCAAAAATAACTTCTCTAGTTGATTTCGTTCCGTTTCGACTCCGTTTGATATTCCTTTTCTTCGAAACACTGAAATAGGCATAAAACAGCAAATCTAGGCTTGGCCTCCGGTTAATAGGTTAGTTCCAAAAATAATATAAAAGTGGATAATAAAGCCCAATATTGCCTAAAACATTAGATAATATAGCATGGAGCAACCAAAAATTATAGATACGTTTGAGACGTATCAATGCTCCAAGCAAAACACGTATCATGTGGTGAATAAAAATATAGCTCCAAGTATAATTACCGATAGAAGTAGACGAAAGAGGGGATGCCTTCCGGGGCACCCCCAAGCTTTGACTTTTTTGTGTCCTTAGATTATCTTGGGGGTGCTATGGGCATCACCAAGCTTAGGCTCATGCCACTCCTTGATCCATAATTCATCAAAAGACTTCACCCAAAACTTGAAAACTTCACAACACAAAACTCAATAGAAATCTCATGAGCTCCGTTAGCGAAATAAAAACAAAAGACCACTTCAAGGTACTGAATGAACTCATTCTTTATTTATATTGGTGTTAAACCTACTGTATTCCAACTTCTCTATGGATTATAAACTATTTTACTAGCCATAGATTCATCAAAATAAGCAAACAACACACGAAAAACAGAATCTGTCAGAAATAGAACAGTCTGTAGTAATCTGTAACTAGTGCAAACTTCTGGAACTCCAAAAAATATACCAAAATAGGAAGACCTAGACAATTTGTTTATTGATCAGCAGCAATTGTAATCAGTATTTTATCACGTTTTGGAGATTTTTAACAATTCGTGCACTGAGCACAAAGTTTCTGGAAATTACAGCAAGATCAAATAACTATCATCCAAGAAGATCATATAGGTTTAACTTGGCACAAACACTAATTAAAACATAAAACCACATCTAAACAGAAGGTATATGGATTATTTATTCCTAAACATAAGAAAAAGCAAAAAAAACTAAAAATAAATTGGGTTGCCTCCCAACAAGCGCTATCGTTTAACGCCCCTAGCTAGGCATAAAAGCGAGGATAGATCTAGGTATTGCCATCTTTGGTAGGCAATCCATAAGTGGCTCTCATGATAGATTAATATGGCAATTTTATTTTCTTTCTAGGGAAGTGTTCCATGCCCTTTTTTTAATGGAAATTGAAATCTAATATTCCCTTCCTTCATATCAATAATCGCACCAATCGTTCTAAGGAAAGGTCTACCAAGAATAATAGGGCAAGAAGGATTGCAATCTATATCAAGAACGATAAAATCTACGAGCACATAATTCCTATTTGCAACAATAAGAACATCATTAATTCTTTCCATAGGTTTCTTGATAGTGGAATCCGCAAGGTGCAAGTTTAGAGAGCAATCATCGAAATCACGGAAATCTAGCAAATCACACAAAGTTTTGGGAACAATAGAGACACTAGCACCCAAATCACACAAAGCATAAAACTCATGATCTTCAATTTTAATTTTAATAGTAGGTTCCCACTCATCATAAAGTTTTCTAGGGATAGAAACTTTCAACTCAAGTTTTTCTTCATAAGATTCATCAAGGCATCAACGATATGTTCGGTAAAGGATTTATTGTGACTATAAGCATGAGGAGAATTTAGCACGGATTGCAACAAGGAAATACAATCAATTAAAGAGAAAATTTCATAATTAAATTCCTTGAAATCCAATGTTTAGCAACATCTAGGGTTTTATTTCTTTCAATCCCACTTTCATCAATTTCATCATCAAGATCTAAATACTCCGAATTTTTGGAACGCCTTCTAGGTAAAGGAAGATCATATTCAGTTTCATCAATATTCATATTGCAAAACAAAGATTTGATAGGGGACACATCAATAACTTTTAGATCTTTATCTTGATTTTCATAGGAATTGGAAGAACATGCTTTAATAAAGGCATCTTTCGTAGCACGCATCCTAGCGGTTCTTTCCTTGCACTCATCAATGGAAATTCTCATGGCTTTGAGAGACTCATTGATATCATGCTTAGGAGGAATAGATCTAAGCTTTAAAGAATCAACCTCAAGAGAAATTTTATCAACGTTTCTAGCCAAATCATCAACTTTAAGCAATTTCTCTTCAAGCAAAGCATTAAAATTCTTTTGTGAATTCATAAACTCTTGAACACTATTCTCAAATTCAGAGGGAATATTATTAAAATTTCCATAAGAGTTGTTGTAGGAATTTCCATAATTATTAGAAGGATTACTAGGATAAGGCCTAGGATTAAAATTCCCTCTATACGCGTTGTTACCAAAATTATTCCTACCAACAAAATTCACATCCATAGATTCATCATTATTCTCAATCAAAGTAGACAAAGGCATATCATTAGGATTAGAAGAAACACTCTTAGTAGCAAATAATTTCATAAGTTCATCCATCTTTCCACTCAAAACATTGATTTCTTCTATCGCATGCACTTTTTTATTAGTAGATCCTTCGGTGTGCCATTGAGAATAATTAACCACAATATTATCTAGGAGTTTAGTAGCATCTCCTAAAGTGATTTCCATAAAAGTGCCTCCCGCGGCCGAATCTAAAAGATTTCTAGAAGCAAAATTCAATCCGGCATAAAAATTGTGTATAATCATCCACAAATTCAAACCGTGAGTAGGGCAATTACGTATCATTAATTTCGTTCTCTCCCAAGCTTGTGCAACATGTTCATGAGCAAGTTGCTTAAAATTCATAATGTCATTTCTAAGAGAGATAATCTTAGCGGGAGGAAAATACTTAGAGATAAAAGCATCATTGCACTTGTTCCAAGAATCAATACTATTTTTAGGCAAAGACGAAAACCAAGCTTTAGCACAATCTCTAAGCGAAAAAGGAAATAGCTTCAATTTAACAATGTCATTATCAACATCTCTCTTCTTTTCATATCACATAAATCAACGAAGCTATTCAGATGAGTAGCGGCATCTTCACTAGGAAGGCCGGCGAATTGATCTTTCATAACAAGATTCAACAAAGCAGTATTGATTTCACAAGATTCAATATTGGCAAGAGGAGCAATCGAAGTGCTAAGGAAATCATTGTTGTTGGTATTGGTGAAGTCACACAATTTGGTAGTATCTTGAGCCAAAGCGATAAACAAGCAATCCAACACACGAGCAAACAAAGGGCAAGTGAAAAAAAAGGCAAACGGAAAAGAGAGAAGGAGAATGGGAAAGAGAGGGCGAATAAAATGGCAAGGGTGAAGTGGGGGAGAGGAAAATGAGAGGCAAATGGCAACTAATGTAGTGCGGGAGATAGGGATTGTGATGGGTACTTGGTATGTTGACTTTTGTGTAGACTCCCCGACAACGGCGCCAGAAATTCTTCTTGCTACCTCTTGAGCACTGCGTTGGATTTCCCCGAAGAGGAGAGGATAATGCAGCAAAGTAGCGTAAGTATTTCCCTCAGTTTTTGAGAATATCTAGGTATGATCATGTATATAGGCATCACGTCCGAGACAAGTAGACCGACTCCTGCCTGCATCTACTACTATTACTCCACTCATCAACCGCTATGCAGCATGCATCTAGAGTATTAAGTTAAAAATAGAGTAACGCCTTAAGCAAGATGACATGATGTAGAGGGATAAATTCATGCAATATGATAAAAATCCCATCTTGTTATTCTCGATGGCAACAATACAATACGTGCACATTCAGCTCAGGGGTCTGGAATTATCTAGGCATTGATTGGATCGGGGGCTCTGATGTCTTGCAATGTATCATGCATGCTAGGTCCAGCTTTAGGCACCCTTTCTTTTTTGAAGTCATGCTGACGGCAGCCTGGAACATTTGGATTTTAAGAAATGGCAGAACCTTCAGGGCTGAGAGAGCTACATTCAGTGCTTGGAAGTGTAAATTCATCCATGACATCTCACTGCTTGCCCACAGGGTGAAGGATTGTATCAGACCAAAACTTTTGGCTTGGGTTAATTCTCTGTTGTAAATAGGTAGGGATGTTTAGTCTTAGACTTTTCTTTCCTTTCTTTCTTTGTATAGTCTGTATTTTGCTTGTACAGATTTTCTTGTTTCAATAAAGGGCTGTGGGGCTTTGCCTCACAGTAAATATTCAAAAAAAAAACAATACAATATGTGCCTTGCTGCCCCTTCTGTCACTGGGAAAGGACACCGCAAGATTGAACCCAAAGCTAAGCACTTCTCCCATGGCAAGAAAAACCAATCTAGTAGGCCAAACCAAACTGATAATCCGAAGAGACTTGCAAATATAACCAATCATACATAAAAGAATTCAAAGACGATTCAAATATTATTCATAGATAGACTTGATCATAAACCCACAATTCATCGGTCTCAACAAACACACCGCAAAAAGAAGATTACATCGAATAGATCTCCACAAGAGAGGGGGAGAACATTGTATTGAGATCCAAAAAGAGAGAATAAGCCATCTAGCTAATAACTATGGACCCGAAGGTCTAAAGTAAACTACTCACACTTCATCGGAGAGGCTATGATGATGTAGAAGCTCTCCGTGATGACGACCCTCTCCGGCGGAGCTCCGGAATAGGCCCCAAGATGGGATCTCGTGGATACAGATAGTTGCTTCGGTGGAATTAGGTTTTTGGCTCCGTATTTGATTGTTTGGGGGTACGTAGGTATATATAGGAGGAAGAAGTACGTCGGTGGAGCTCCGAGGGGCCCACGAGGCAGGGGGCGCGCCCTAGGGGGGCGCGCCCCCCACCCTCGTGACTGCCTCTTTGCTTCCTTGGAGTAGGGTCCAAGTCTCCTAGATCACGTTCGGTGAGAAAATCACGTTCCCGAAGGTTTCATTCCGTTTGGACTCCGTTTGATATTCCTTTTCTTTGAAACACTGAAATAGGCAAAAAAACAGAAATTCTGGGCTAGGCCTCCGGTTAATAGGTTAGTCCCAAAAATAATATAAAAATGTAAAATAAAGCCCAATATAGTCCAAAACAGTAGATAATATAGCATGGAGCAATCAAATATTATAGATACGTTGGAGACGTATCAAGCATGAACATTATATCTGGATCTTGTTTGATGCAAGACTTATTCATTTAAATCGGAGAATAATGGTTGTTCTATTTATATGAGTAATATATTTTATTGTCATGCACCCTTGAAGAGTTGTCTATTTTTGATGAATCTCGATAGTAGTGATACACATATTCATAATGTTGAAGCCAAAAGATGCAGAGTTGATAATGATAGTGCAACTTATTTGTGGCACTGCTGTTTGGGTCATATTGGTGTAAAGCGCATGAAGAAACTCCATACTGATGGACTTTTGGAATCACTTGATTATGAATCACTTGGTACTTCCGAACCATGCCTCATGGGCAAGATGACTAAAACGCCGTTCTCCGGAACTATGGAGCGAGCAACTGATTTATTGGAGATCATACATACTGATGTATGTGGACCAATGAATATTGAGGCTCGCGGTGGGTATCATTATTTTCTCACCTTCACAGATGATTTAAGCAGATATGGGTATATCTACTTGATGAAACATAAGTCTTAAACATTTGAAAAGTTCAAAGAATTTCATAATGAAGTTGAAAATCATCGTAACAAGAAAATAAAGTTTCTACGATCTGATCGTGGAGGAGAATATTTGAGTTACGAGTTTGGTCTACATTTGAAACAATGCGGAATAGTTTCGCAACTCATGCCACCCGGAACACCACAGCGTAATGGTGTGTCCGAACGTCGTAATCGTACTTTACTAGATAAGGTGCAATCTATGATGTCTCTTACTAATTTACCGCTATCATTTTGGGGTTATGCTTTAGAGACGGCCGCATTCACGCTAAATAGGACACCATCAAAATCCGTTGAGACGACGCCTTATGAACTGTGGTTTGGCAACAAACCAAAGTTGTCGTTTCTTAAAGTTTGGGGCTGAGATGCTTATGTGAAAAAGCTTCAACCTGATAAGCTCGAACCCAAATCGGAGAAATGTGTCTTCATAGGATACCCAAAGGAGACTGTTGGGTACACCTTCTATCACAGATCCGAAGGCAAGACATTCGTTGCTAAGAATGGATCCTTTCTAGAGAAGGAGTTTCTCTCGAAAGAAGTGAGTGGGAGGATAGAACTTGATGAGCTAACCATACCTGCTCCCTTATTGGAAAGTAGTTCATCACAGAAACCGGTTCCTGTGATGTCTATACCAATTAGTGAGGAAGTTAATGATGATGATCATGGAACTTCAGATCAAGTTGTTACTGAACCTCCTAGGTCAACCAGAGTATCCGCACCAGAGTGGTACGGTAATCCTGTTCTGGAGGTTATGTTACTAGACCATGACGAACCTACGAACTATGAAGAAACAATGGTGAGCCCAAATTCTGCGAAATGGCTTGAAGCCATGAAATCTGAGATGGGATCCATGTATGAGAACAAAGTATGGACTTTGGTTGACTTGCCCGATGATCGGCAAGCCATTGAGAATAAATGGATCTTCAAGAAGAAGACTAGCGCTGACGGTAATGTTACTGTCTATAAAGCTCGACTTGTTGCAAAAGGTTTTCGACAAGTTCAAGGGATTGACTACGATGAGAATTTCTCGCCCGTAGCGATGCTTAAGTCTGTCTGAATCATGTTAGCAATTGCCGCATTTTATGATTATGAAATTTGGCAAATGGATGTCAAAACTGCATTCCTGAATGGATTTATGGAAGAAGAGTTGTATATGATGTAACCGGAAGGTTTTGTCGATCCAAAAGGAGCTAACAAAGTGTGCAAGCTCCAGCGATCCATTTATGGACTGGTGCAAGCCTCTCGGAGTTGGAATAAACGCTTTGATAGTGTGATCAAAGCATTTGGTTTTATACAGACTTTTGGAGAAGCTTGTATTTACAAGAAAGTGAGTGGGAGCTCTGTAGCATTTCTGATATTATATGTGGATGACATATTGTTGATTGGAAATGATATAGAATTTCTGGATAGCATAAAGGGATACTTGAATAAGAGTTTTTCAATGAAGGACCTCGATGAAGCTGCTTATATATTGGGCATCAAGATCTATAGAGATAGATCAAGACGCTTAATTGGACTTTCACAAAGCACATACCTTGACAAAGTTTTGAAGAAGTTCAAAATGGATCAAGCAAAGAAAGGGTTCTTGCCTGTGTTACAAGGTGTGAAGTTGAGTAAGACTCAATGCCCGACCACTGCAGAAGATAGAGAGAAGATGAAAGATGTTCCCTATGCTTCAGCCATAGGCTCTATCATGTATGCAATGTTGTGTACCAGACCTGATGTGTGCCTTGCTATAAGTTTGGCAAGTAGGTACCAAAGTAATCCAGGAGTGGATCACTGGACATCAGTCAAGAACATCCTGAAATACCTGAAAAGCACTAAGGATATGTTTCTCGTTTATGGAGGTGACAAAGAGCTAGTCGTAAATGGTTACGTCGATGCAAGCTTTGACAAAGATCCGGACGATTCTAAATTGCAAACTGGATACGTTTTACATTGAACGGTGGAGCTGTCAGTTGGTGCAGTTCTAAACAAAGCATTGTGGCGGGATCTACGTGTGAAGCAGAGTACATAGCTGCTTCGGAAGCAGCAAATGAAGGAGTCTGGATGAAGGAGTTCATATCCGATCTAGGTGTCATACCTAGTGCATCGGGTCCAATGAAAATCTTTTGTGACAATACTGGTGCAATTGCCTTGGCAAAGGAATCCAGATTTCACAGGAGAACCAAGCACATCAAGAGACGCTTCAATTCCATCCGGGATTTAGTCCAGGTGGGAGACATAGAAATTTTCAAGATACATACGGATCTGAATGTTGCAGACCCGTTGACTAAGCCTCTTCCACGAGCAAAACATGATCAGCACCAAGGCTCCATGGGTGTTAGAATCATTACTGTGTAATCTAGATTATGGACTCTAGTGCTAGTGGGAGACTGAAGGAAATATGCCCTAGAGGCAATAATAAAGTTATTATTTATTTCCTTATATCATGATAAATGTTTACTATTCATGCTAGAATTGTATTAACCGGAAACATAATACTTGTGTGAATGCATAGACAAACAAAGTGTCACTAGTATGCCTCTACTTGACTAGCTCGTTGATCAAAGATGGTTATGTTTCCTAGCCATTGACATGAGTTGTCATTTGATTAACGGGATCACATCATTAGAAGAATGATGTGATTGACTTGACCCATTCCGTTAGCTTAGCACTCGATCGTTTAGTATATTGCTATTGCTTTCTTCATGACTTATACATGTTCCTATGACTATGAGATTATGCAACTCCCATTTACCGGAGGAACACTTTGTGTGCTACCAAACGTCACAACATAACTGGGTGATTATAAAGGTGCTCTACAGGTGTCTCCAAAGGTACTTGTTGGGTTGGTGTATTTCGAGATTAGGATTTGTCACTCCGATTGTCGGAGAGGTATCTCTGGGCCCTCTCGGTAATACACATCACATAAGCCTTGCAAGCATTACAACTAATATGTTAGTTGTGAGATGATATATTATGGAACGAGTAAAGAGACTTGCCGGTAACGAGATTGAACTAGGTATTGAGATACCGACGATCGAATCTCAGGCAAGTAACATAGCGATGACAAAGGGAACAACGTATGTTGTTATGCGGTCTGACCGATAAAGATCTTTGTAGAATATGTGGGAGCCAATATGAGCATCCAGGTTCCGCTATTGGTTATTGACCGGAGACGTGTCTCGGTCATGTCTACATAGTTCTCGAACCCGTAGGGTCCGCACGCTTAAAGTTTCAATGACGATTATATTATGAGTTTATGAGTTTTGATGTACCGAAGGTAGTTCGGAGTCCCAGATGTGATCACGGACATGACGAGGAGTCTCAAAATGGTCGAGACATGAAGATTGATATATTGGAAGCCCATATTTGGATATCGAAAGTGTTCCAGGTGAAATCGGGATTTTACCGGAGTACCGGGGGTTACCAGAACCCCCCCGGGGGGTTTATTGGGCCTACATGGGCCTTAGTGGAGAAGAGGAGGGGCGGCTAGGGCAGGCCGCGCGCCCCCTCCCCCTCTAGTCCGAACTGGACAAGGAGGGGGCACGTCACCCCCATTTCCTTCTTCTCCTCTTCCTCCTTCCCCCCTTCTCCTAATCCAACAAGGAAGGGAGGGAGTCCTACTGGCGCGCCTCCTCCTGGCCGGCCGCCTCTCCCCCTTTCTCCTTTATATACGGGGGCAGGGGGCACCCTAGAGACATAACAATTGATCTGTTGATCTTTTAGCCGTGTGCGGTGCCCCCCTCCACCATAGTCCGCCTCGATAATACTGTAGCGGTGCTTAGGCGAAGCCTTGCATCGGTAGAACATCATCATCGTCACCACGCCATCGTGCTGACGAAACTCTCCCTCAATACTCGGCTGGGTCGGTGTTCGAGGGACGTCATCGGGCTGAACGTGTGCTAAACTTGGAGGTGTCGTGCGTTCGGTACTTGATCGGTCGGATCGTGAAGACGTACGACTACATCAACCGTGTTGTGCTAAACGCTTCCGCTTTCGGTGTACGAGGGTACATGGACAACACTCTCCTCTCTTGTTGCTATGCATCACCATGATCTTGCGTGTGCGTAGCAAATTTTTTTAAATTACTACGTTCCCCAACAATGACTTCACATAGAAAGAGTATGATGATTAAAAGTTGTTGAGAATTGACAAACATAGCTTTGGTCATTGTTGCAATTAATAGGAAGTAATAAAGAAAGAGAGGTTTCACATATAAATATACTATCTTGGACATCTTTTATGATTGTGAGCACTCATTAAAATATGACATGCTAAAGAGTTGATGTTGGACAAGGAAGACAATGTAATGGGTTATGTTTTCTTATATCTGAGATAAAGTATATTGTCATGGATCATCCAACATGTTGATCTTGCCTTTCCCCCTCATGCTAGCCAAATTCTTTGCACCAAGTAGAGATACTACTTGTGCTTCCAAAAACCCTTAACCTAGTGTTTCCATGAGAGTCCACCATATCTACCTATGGGTTGAGTAAGATCCTTCTAGTAAGTTGTCATCGATGCAAGCAATAAAAATTGCTCTCTAAATATGTATGATTGATTGGTGTGGAGGAAATAAGCTTTATACGATCTTGTGATGTGGAAGAAATAAAAGCGACGGACTTCATAATAAAGGTTCATATCACAAGTGGCAATATAAAGTGACGTTCTTTCGCATTAAGATTTTGTGCATCAAACTCTGAAAGCGCTTGGCAACCTCTGCTTCCCTCTGCGAAGGGCCTATCTTTTGTGTTTATCTTCTACCTTATGCAAGAGTCATGGTGATCTTCACCTATCCTTTTTACATTTTATCCTTTGGCAAGCATAGTATGTTGGAAAGATCCTGATATATATGTCTAATTGGATGTAAGTTAGCATGAACTATTATTGTTGACATTACCCTTGAGGTAAAAGGTTGGGAGGCGAAACTATAAGCCCCTATCTTTCTCTGTGTCTGATTAAAACTCCGAAACCACAAGTATTGCGTGAGTGTTAGCAATTGTGAAATACTAAATGATAGTTGAGTATGTGGACTTGCTGAAAAGCTCTGACATAGACTCTTTCTGATGTTATGATAAATTGTTGGTTCTCAATAAAGTTTATGATTCATACTTTGCATTGTGAATAGATTATTACTTGAGCATAAGAGATCATATGACAATATCCATATATGTTGCTGTTATGAGAATGATCATGATGCCTTCATGTCCGTATTTTATTTTATCGACACCTCTACCTCTAAACATGTGGACATATTTACCGTTATCGGCTTCCGTTTGAGGACAAGCGAGGTCTAAGCTTGGGGGAGTTGATACGTCCATTTTGCATCATGCTTTTATATCGATATTTATTGCATTATGGGCTGTTATTACACATTATGTCACAATACTTATGCCTATTCTCTCTTATTTTACAAGGTTTACATAAGGAGGGAGAATGCCGGTAGCTGGAATTCTGGGCTGGAAAAGGAGCAAATATTAGAGACCTATTCTGCACAACTCCAAAAGTCTTGAAACTCCATGAAAGTTATTTTTGTAAATAATAAAAAATACTGAGCGGAAGAAATACAACAGGGGGCTCACACCCTGGCCACGAGGGTGGGGGCGCACCCTACCCCCCTGGGCGCGCCCCCTGCCTCGTGGGCCCCCTGTTGGCCCTCCGGTGCCCATCTTCTGCTATATGAAGTCTTTCGTCCGAAGAAAAATCATAAGCAAGCTTTCGGGACGATACTCCGCCGCCACGAGGCGGAACCTTGGCGGAACCAATCTAGGGCTCCGGCAGAGCTGTTCTGCTGGGGACACTTCCCTCCGGGAGGGGGAAATCATCGCCATCGTCATCACCAACGCTCCTCTCATCAGGAGAGGGCAATCTCCATCAACATCTTCACCAGCACCATCTCCTCTCAAACCCTAGTTCATCTCTTGTATCCAATTCTTGTCTCTAAGTCTGGGATTGGTACCTGTAGGTTGCTAGTAGTGTTGATTACTCCTTGTAGTTGATGCTAGTTGGTTTATTTGGTGGAAGATCATATGTTCAGATCCTATATGCATATTAATACTCCTCTGATTATGAACATGAATATGCTTTGTGAGTAGTTATGTTTGTTCCTGAGGACATGGGAGAAGTCTTTCTATTAGTAGTCATGTGAATTTGGTATTCGTTCGATATTTTGATGAGATGTATGCTGTCTATCCTCCAGTGGTGTTATGTGAACGTCGACTACATGACACTTCACCATTATTTGGGCCTAGAGGAAAGGATTGGGAAGTAATAAGTAGATGATGGGTTGCTAGAGTGACAGAAGCTTAAACCCTAATTTATGCGTTGCTTCGTAAGCGGCTGATTGGATCCATATGTTTCATGCAATGGTTAGGTTTACCTTAATACTTTTGTTGTAGTTGCGGATGCTTGCAATAGAGGTTAATCATAAATGGGATGCTTGTCCAAGTAAGGGCAGCACCCAAGCACCGGTCCACCCACATATCAAATTATCAAAGTACCGAACGCGAATCATATGAACGTGATGAAAACTAGCTTGACGATAATTCCCATGTGTCCTCGGGAGCGCTTTTCTCTACATAAGAGTTTGTCCAGGCTTGTCCTTTGCTACAAAAAGGATTGGGCCACCTTGCTGCACTTTATTTACTTTTGTTACTTGTTGCTCGTTACCAATTACCTTATCACAAAACTATCCGTTACCTATAATTTCAGTGCTTGCAGAGAATACCTTGCTGAAAACTGCTTATCATTTCCTTTTGCTCCTCGTTGGGTTCGACACTCTTACTTATCGAAAGGACTACGATAGATCCCCTATACTTGTGGG
Organism: Triticum aestivum; assembly: GCF_018294505.1. Lineage (NCBI taxonomy): Eukaryota > Viridiplantae > Streptophyta > Magnoliopsida > Poales > Poaceae > Triticum > Triticum aestivum. The sequence goes on from NC_057806.1 coordinate 64,821,102, forward strand.
TCATCAAGCACCATCCGTTTATCCATGTATCTGCGATATGAAGGCAACCAAGTGCTAAAGCCTCTGTGGCGTGCGATAGTACTGCTCAAGGGACCGGTAGTACCGCTCCCTATGAGCGGTAGTACGCTGCCTCCAGCCCTAACGCTGACACATGCGGAAGTAGGCGCGGATGTAATTTCTTACATCCGCCCTTACGCGGTAGTACCGTGATGTCTGTCCGATACTACCGTGCCGGACTTTTGCACAATTCCAACCTCAACGGAAGTAATTTATTACTTCCGCCCATTTCTAGTCCCAGATGATACCTGCCTTATGGTAGTACCGTAGGGGCGCGCGGTAGTACCGCTCTGGCGGTTCTATCGCTCGTTGCCCTCTGCAACAGGCCCTCATCTGGTCACTACCGCGCAAGCGGTAGTACTGCACCCGATAGCGGTAGTACCGCAACCTTCTGCGGTAGTACCATGGCCATGTGCAGTAGTACCGCGTCTCGCGGGCTGAGAGAGGGGATGATGGTTGGATCTTTTCCCCCACTATATAAAGGGGGTCTTCTTCCCCAATAAGACCACCTCTTCCCTCCCCAAGCTCCATTGTTGCTCAAACCTTCATTTTTGCCCGATCTCTCTCCCTAGCCAATCAAACTTGTTGATTCTCTAGAGATTGGTTGAGAAGGCCCCGATCTACACTTCCACCAAGAGAAATTTGATTCGCCCCACTAATCCCTTGTGGATCTTGTTACTCTTGGGTGTTTGAGCACCCTAGACGGCTGAGGTCACCTCGAAGCCATATTCCATTGTGGTGAACCTTCGTGGTGTCGTTGGGAGCCTCCAAATAAGTTGTGGAGATAGCCCCAGCCTTGTTTGTAAAGGTTCAGTCGTCGCCTTCAAGGGCACCAATAGTGGCATCATGGCATCTTGCATTGTGTGAGGGTCTGAGGAGAACACGGTGGCCCTAGTGGCTTCTTGGGGACCATTGTGCCTCCACACCACTCTAACGGAGACGTACTTCCCCTCAAAGTGAAGGAACTCCGGTAACACATCCTCGTCTCCACCGGCTCCACTCTTGGTTATCTCTTACCTTTACTTGTGCAAGCTTTGGTTGTGTTGTATCCCTTGCTTGCTTGTGTGCTTGGTGTTGTTGCATCATATAGGTGGCTCACCTAGTTGCACATCTAGACAACCTATTTTGATGCTAAGTTTAATTTGGTCAAGAAAAGCTAAAAATTGTTAGTTTCCTATTCACACCTCCCCCCACCCCTCTAGTCAACCATATCGTTCCTTTGTTTGCTTAGGTTATGAATTTAGTCTTAATATGATGGGCATCCAAAGGGGATATAATACAAACTTTCATAGAGTGCATTGAATATATGAGAAGTTTGATTTCTTTGCAATTGTTTTGAGATATGAAGATGGTGATATTAGAATCATGCTAGTAGTAAATTGTGGAATAGTAGAAATACTTGTGTTAAGGTTTGTGATTCCCGTAGCATGCACATATGGTCTTCTAGTTATGTGATGAAGTTGGAGTGCAATTTATCCTTGATTGTCTTTCTTTGTGTGAAAGTCGGGAGCACGCGATGGTTAAGTCCTACCAACCTCTCTTCTAGGAGCATGCGTATTAGTACTTTGCTTCGAGGGCTAATAAACATTTTGCAATAAGTATGTGAGTTCTTCATCATAACTAATGTTGAGTCCGTGGATTATACGCACTCTCATCCTTCCACCTTTGCTAGCCACTCTAGTACCGCGCAACTTTAGCCGGTGCATTAAACCCACCTTATACCTTTCCTCAAAACAGTCACAATACCTACCTATTATGGCATTTTCATAGCCACTCTGAGATATATTGCCATGTAACTCCACCGTTCCGTCATTATGAGTTTTCACCTTGAGTTGTAAATTTTCAGTTGTAAGTAAATAAAAGTGTGATGATCATCATTATTAGAACATTGTCCCATGTGAGGTTATAAAAAAGAGAGGCCAAAGAGCCCAAATAAAAGAGTCCTAAGAGCTCATATAAAAAAAGGAGAAAAAAGAGGTCAAAGCCCAAAATAAAAAAATTAGAGAAAAAGAGAGAAGGGACAATGTTACTATCCTTTTTCACACTTGTGCTTCAAAGTAGCACCATGTTCTTCATGATAGAGAGTCTCTTATTTTGACACTTTCATATATTACTAGTGGGAATTTTTTGTTGTAGAACTTGGCTTGTATATTCCAATGATGGGCTTCCTCAAATTGCCCTAAGTCTTCGTGAGCAAGCAAGTTGGATGCACACCCACTTAAATATTTTTTTGAGCTTTCATATACTTATAGCTCTAGTGCATCCATTACATGGCAATCTCTACTCACTCACATTGATATCAATTGATGGACATCTCCATCGTCCATTAATTTTCCTAGTTGATGTGAGACTTTCTCCCTTCTTTTGTCTACTACCACCTTCTATTCCACCTATGGTGCTATATCCATGGCTCACGCTCATGTATTGTGTGAAGAGTTGAATAAGTTTGAGAACATAAAAGTATGAACCAATTGCTTGGCTGACACCGGGGTGGTACATGATTTATACTTTGCGTCAAGAAAAGGGAGCATAACAAGACTATATGATTTTGTAGGCATAACTTTCTTTAGCCATGTTATTTTTGAAGTTTCATGATTTTGCTTTCTAGTATGCTTGAAGTATTACTGTTTTTATGTTAATATTAAACTTTTGTTTTGAATCGTATGGATCTGAATATTCATGCCAAATAAAAGAGATTGCATTGATAAATATGTTAGGTAGCATTCCACATAAATATTCCACTGAGTATGAGTTGTCTGAAAGAAGTACCTGGAAATTTCTCGTGCGTTTTTGTTGTTGTATATTGACTGTATATTGCATCCATCTACTCCAATTCATGAACAATTAACTCAAGAAGAACAACAATTAACAGAAGAAAAGAATAAATCCCAAAAACAGTTAACTGTTTCAGACTAGGCTGCTTTCACTGGGACAGATCTAGTTTTTATAATACTATTCATGAATTGGAGTAGATCTCTGCTTTCACTTCAGCTTGAAGCAGTATAAACTTGTGAAAGACTGATTTACTCAATCAGTCATCTTAACATCATGGTTTATTTTCAGTTTAGAGTAAAACATGGTTTATTTTTAGTTTATACACAATCATGGAAATAAATTTATATGCATAGTGAAGATTATCTTTGCAGCACCACTTCATGATCATGATCATGGCCATGGCAGCCATTCATATTTTCCTTCGACTCAGATGAATGCTTCATTTCCTGCCATTGAATTTATTTGAATTATTTGGAATTGTTTTTTGATCTATATCTATATCTATCTATACCTAATCTTATCTTAAAGGGGTGATTGCTTCTCTACTTTTTTTGGTCATCCTATAATTTTTGGTCCATCACTGTGATATTTTTGGTTCGGTCAAAAGAGAACGATTGCTCCGTCACATCAAAGGAAAACGATTTCATCATCTGGAAGGATTTCATCGTTGATCGTTCCCAGCTGGGCCTCCTCTTGCGTGTTATGGGCTAGCTGGTCTCATAACTGGCACGGGCTTTCTGTACTAGAGTAAAAGATTAGTGTGGGCCATGGGCTACCTACACTAAAAAAATAGACGAGACTCAATCTATACACAGATCGTACTCGAACTGTTTCTCAGTAAAAAAAAGGTCGTACTCGAACTAGCGATTTAAATATTAAGGATCGTAATACACACCACAACAATCAAACTGGGATGCCTTAATGATTCTCAAAAAAGAACTGGTAAGCCTTAATCTGGTTATTAACACAAACATTTTGCATTGTTAATGTTGAGTATGTATTTTACATTGCACGTGTATTGGAGTTGTGGCCCACCTCCTAGTCTTGTATAGTTGAGGTAGAGACTTCCCTTGTATTATATATATGTGCACCAGCACCCCATCAATACAACGATTCATTGTATTGCAAAATATTCCTCTACATGGTATCAGTTTTTAGGTTTTAATCCTCGTCTTTCGTTGCCGCCGCTGCCGCCGCGCTCCTCCCGCGCCGCCGCCGCCACCGCCGTCCTGCCGCCGCCGCCGCGCGACCCTTCCGCGC